>NC_056729.1:907640359-907880359 GCF_019279795.1 Protopterus annectens
CAGTTCGCTTCCCCCAAGTCAGCATTTTGAACCCCATGTTTTTCTGTATAAGGCATATGCAAGCAGTTTACTCACTATGCAGTGACAGTTGAAATCACAGTCATTACCCCAGTCCAGCTTGAATGCCTTGAATCTCATGACAATGGAAAGCTTAGCAATGCATAAATAATTACTTGGAGAACAGTAGCAGTTTCTGCAGACCAAGCATAATGTAAATAATAGGTCATAGCTCCACCTTTGCTGTTTTAGTCCTGTATACTTTACTACCTTTATGTATTACTATTTGCATGCCACTCCAAAACTGGCATGGCACCTGGAACCTTAAATGTTGAAGTATATATTTATGGTAGTAATACTTTCTTCTGTACCTGCTGCATTTAGCTATGCTTAAATTATTAGTCTGTGTTATGCTTTAGATTAATTTTTTCATTTTAGTCAGTATTCAAACCTAAAGCTAAGTGTAGCTCATATGTAGATTTTTTTTTTTGTTTTGTTTTTAGTATTCTGTTTGCTTTTTCTTTTTCAGGTAGTTTGTTTTACAACTATATTATAACTTGGTCATGGCAGAAAAAACATCATTCTTATCTATTTTATCCACCCTTTTACAATAACCAAAAGTAAATAGATAGCTAGAATATAAAATATATCAGATAAACAGTCTTTTGTTTGAATACGTAGTACAATAAGCAGTTTAAAAAGTGTGGCAGGTTGATCTCAAAAGATTCATGAACATAAGAATGTGGTGGCAAAATCCCCAACCAGTAGAAAAATGGAAGTGGGTGGTAATGGTTAAGGTGTTTGCCTTACAAGCACAAGGTGCAGGGTTTGAGTCTCACAAGGGATAATTGGCTAGGCTTAAAATGGCTCGCAAGGGCAGTTAGCTTAGTACTAACCTATGAACCTATAATGTACAGGACTAAAATCTATGATAAAGCTGTAATGCTGCATTTTGTTTGTACAGTACTTGGTATTTGTGAATTTATTTTACTTTATTTTATTTTGCTTACATTTGTTGACTATGAATGCCCAGCTGTAAGGTCCCATTTTCAGTGGGGTCCTGTGGAGACAACTCCAGTTCAGTGACAAGAATAAAACAGCAAGTTACAATAGTCATTTTAAAACTAAAATATTGCACAAAGCATAATTCAGTAAGCCAAATGATCATATGGTATTAGATTTAGTTTATAGATCTATGAGGCTGTGTGTGTGTGTGTGTGTGTGTGTGTGTGTGTGTGTGTGTGTGTGTGTGTGTGTGTGTGTGTTTAAAGAATAGCATTGCATCCCAGTTTATGAATTAAAAGAAAAAGGGTAAGTTGATAGGGCAACCATATGCGCAACTAATTTTGGGGGTAGCATGTTAACAAATCTCATTTGTAAATACTGTTTATCATCGAATTTACACTTCAGTGAATTGCAAATAAGCGACTGCACTTACCCAAAACCTCACTTGTGCAAAACTGCACTTTTCTGGCATCTGTTTCATCAATATAGTTAGTCTGCTGACTGCTGCTGGTACTGCAAGACGTACAAGTATATATAGCCTTTATGTCACTTCTCATACACTGTACCAGTTGTGAAGCATGATGGATGGCAGGGTAGTGTCAGCAAACTTCTTGATATGGTACGTTGTTTTTACAGCAGTTATAGGTTTCACATGCAGATTACACCTCAGTAAGAAGAGGGAAATTTACCCTTGCTGTCACTGTAGTGCGATCTCAGAGTTAGTATATATTATATGCAGGGGGGTGGGTAGTGCAGGGGGACTTGCCCTGTGCAAAAGTATTGGGGAATGTTTGCGTTTTTTTCATTATATGTTCTGTTTTTGTTTTTTCAGATATTTGTAGTTTGGAGAAGTGCAGTTTCGCAAAAGAGTAGCTTATTTGCGATTCACTGAACTGTAAATTTGATGATAAAAAGTAGACCCATATATACATATATATCTATATCTATATCTATATATATATATATATATATATATATATATATATATATATATATATATATATATATATATATATATATATATATATATATATATATATATATATATATATGTATACACACAAATATATATATATATATATATATATATATATATATATGTATACACACACACACATATATAGAAATATATATATATTTATATATATATATATATACATATATATATATATATATATATATAAACATATGGGTCTACTTCAAAAGATTGAAGACCCATATCATCGACTTACATATGACTGAGACCAAAGCAACAAAGCCCCAGATAACCAAAAGCTTAAAACCACAAACCCCGGAACATCGAACTCTACAAGTGAGTAGAAGTCTGATCGTCACTTAAAGGGACAGTTCCACAAATCATTAAAGACTGTCAACAGCAAATAACTGTCACTGGTTTTGCAGGGGGCAAGAGTCCCCCCTAAATTATATATATCAACTCCGAGATCACACTACAGTGAGAAAAGGGTAAATCGCCTGATCCTCACTGTACCGCTATCTCCAATTCAAACCATTGATACTTATTTGCTGTTGGCAGTCTTTAATTTTATAACTGTTAAACAAGTAAGAGTATGGCCAGAGGGTGCAGTCTCACCACTCCATGACTGTTTTGAGAGCACAGACTGTAGCATATTCAGGGAGGCAGCTACTGAGAACCAGTGTATCAGACTGGAGCAGTACACCAAGGTGGTGATGGGCTACATCTCGAAATGTGTGGATGATGTGTCAGTCATCAAAACCATCATCACACAAGCCAACGAGAAACCCTGGTTGATGAGAGAGGTGTACGAGCTACTGAAAGCACGGAATGCAGACTTCAGGTGTGGACACAGGGAAACCTGGTTACAGTATCTTAAGACTCGATCGCCCAAACAAAAAAGGTGGGGGAGTCTCCATACTTTATAAATCTGAATTACAAATTAGCCTGATAGACTCCCAACCTCCCTCCCCTACAAATGCTGAACTCCTTTGCTCCAAACTTCAGATTAATAAGAACAAAGCAATGTACATTATGTGTTGCTACATCCCTCCCGGGAAAAATATAAATACACTTGAAAATATCCTTAGCTGGCTCTCTTCTACCATCCCACAGGAAACTATCCTTTTAGGTGATCTCAATATTGATTGGAACTCCTGCTGTTCCACTAAACCTACCTCTCTCATAAACCTCTACACGTTCCAACAAATCATAAACTTCCCTACAAGAATACATAAACCTACCAAGAAACAAAGTATTCTTGATTGGATACTTGTAAACAACAATCCCCTTGCATATAAAACAGGTATACTCCCTGACAATATTAGTGACCACCTCCTTACATACATTTCCAAACAAAACATAGTAGTCCTACGCAGTCAGTATATCGAACTATACGCAGTAAGAAAAATTTCAGCCTTCCCAATTTCCTCTTAGAACTTAAAGCTTGCAATAGGGCACCTCTCAAAGACCTTCCTCTCGATGAAGCAGTCACTTATTTCAATAATAAATTCCTCCAAATTCTGGACAGCCATGCCCCATCTCGCCAAATTAAAATAAGGTCCAAAGCAGCTCCATGGCTTTCGAAAGAAACCAAGCAAAAAATGATACTAAGAAACAAACTTTGGGCAAAATGGAGAATCACAAAAAACCCCACTGACCACCAACATTTCAAACACCTTAGAAATACCACAAAGAAACTTATACTCCTTGACAAGAAAAACTTCTACTTTAAATTTCAACAAAACCCCCAACAGAACCCTCAAAAATTTTGGTCTGGAATCAAGAAACTCCTATACCCTGGAAACTCCAAAACACCCACCCCTGCCAACCTAGCTCAGACCCCTCCTAATAAAATTGCTGACACTTTCAATAACTTCTTCTCAGAAACAGTCACCTCTCTTGCCAACACCTTAACTCCACCCACAACCCTTGGACTTAACCCTCCTAATAATAAAACACCCTCCTTAATGTTGAACACAGTATCAACAGCCTTCATTTACAACCAACTCCGAAAACTTAAACCTTGTACCCCCTCAGCAGACAAACTGCCAGCAGAGTATCTGCAGCTAGCTGCAGAGGTACTAGCATTCCCAGTCTCCATCTTAATAAACAGAACCATAACCGAATCCACTATTCCATGTCTCTGGAAAATCTCCCATATCATCCCTTTACATAAAGGGGAAATACAACTGAACTTTCAAACTACCGTCCTATAGCCCTACTCTCTCCTCTAGCTAAAATCATGGAACGATGTGTCCACCAACAATTTCTAGAGCACCTTCTTCAAAATAACCTACTTGCTGACTCACAGCACGGTTTTAGACCATTCCATAGTACCACCACTGCTCTTCTCTCCTTTACAGACTCCATCAACAAAAATCGTAACAATAATCTATACTCATCTGCATTATTTCTTGACCTCTCAAAAGCATTCGATATGGTAAATCACCATCTTCTGATTGGTATGCTTAAATCCCTTTCTCTTGACACAATGGCTATTCAGTGGTTCAACTCCTACCTGTCAAATAGACAACAAGCAGTTCTCTGGGACAGTCATTTATCCTCCCAGCTCCCAGTCTCCATTGGAGTCCCACAAGGCTCTATTCTAGGTCCCCTCCTCTTCTCCATCTTTATTAATAACCTGAATACCTCCCTCCCATCCTCCACTTGCATTCAGTATGCAGATGACTCTACACTTATCTGCACTGCAATGTCTCCTGCTGAACTACATTCATGTACCCAAAATGTTTTTACTGCAGCAGAAAATTGGTTCAAACACATCTGTCTCCTCCTTAATCCTAAGAGACTAAGTTACTATTGATTACTCCAACTTATAAGTCCATCCCAATTTCCTTTACTATTGTCTCTAACAATGGCACGCTTATATCACCCGACAGCACCACAAAACTGCTTGGTGTCACAATAGATAATCAACTAAACTTTGATGCTCACATCAATCTAACTATAAAAACAGTTAACAAAAAAATAGGTGCTCTCTATAGACTTAAACAATTTCTTACACCAGAGACTAGGATATCTTTAGCTCAAACACATCTCATCTCAACACTACTGTATGCCTCTCCAACCTTTATTAATCTATCAAAAACAAACCTATCAAAACTAGCCTCATCCTACCACAACATTATCAGGTTTGCTACAGGTGCCCCATATCAGACTCATCATTGCTTAAATCTCAGACAGCTAGGTTGGCTTGAACTACAAAATCTCATTCTACTTCAACAACTGACTATTACCCACAGGATACTCCATTTCCCTTCTAATGCACCTATTCTTAATACTCTTATTTCCCCCTAATAAGAATCTCACTACCCTACGATCAGCTAATAAACTCCTAGTAGCCACATGTAAATCTCAGAACAAAGCAGGTGACTCCCTTTTCTCAAATGCTGTGGGTACACACTGGAACAAGCTCACTAGTGAACTTACTACCTTGACCTCAACACCCCTTTTCAAGAAACATTTAAAGACCCACCTCAAATCACACTGGCTCTGCCCTTGCTCTTCTCCTGACTGACTCTTGTTTGCTACTTCCACATCTTTTTACCTCTTTAATAAATTACCTCTATCTGCACTGTACACACCCATCATCTGGACAAGTATTATTTCTCCTTCTCTCACACTGCCTTGTCTCCAGCTAGCTTATATCACTGCTCCCATCACTAAAATTCTTCCCCTTGACTCTCTTCAGCTTGTGACTTCCTCTTTCTTGTGATTTTACCTCCTATTACCGCTACTTACTTTGCTTATGTTTTACCTCCTATCACCTCTACTTACTTTGCACTACCTAATGCCTTGCACAGGTAGTATTTTTAGTTTTTTTTTTTCTTCATGATAGGTCAAGTCCAAGTCCAGATGCTATAAAAAATATATTTTTTTTCTTAGTGTGTTACCGTAGACTGTTACAGTGGAGCTTTTCTCCTCGGGCCTCTACTGAAAATGGACATGTATCCAGTTAGACTAGCCCGGTCAACAAATGTAAAATAAATAAATAAATAAATAAAAAAGCCCTCAGAACACCCAGAGCAAATCTGAGCAAGGGAGTGAGGGATGCAAAATGCACCTATGGCAGAAAGATCCAGAGCTACTTCTCTGACCAAAAAGACCCCAGGCACCTATGGCAGGGTACCCAGTCCACAAATGACTACAGACCCCTATCTTTGCAATGTAAGGACAACAAGGAATTCCTAAATAAGATGAATATCCATGTCAGCAGATTTGAGGAAGGGAAGAGAACAGCAGCAAAGAAAATGGTCATCCGCCATAACAAGAGGATGCTCACCCTCAACCCAGCTGATGTCCAGAGGGCACTGCGCAGAGATAACCCAAGACTGCACATTCTAAATTGGCCATTGGTGAGAGTGTGCATGTGAGTGTGTGGTGTGGATGACTACGTGGCAGGGCTAGCCACCTGGTATTGTAAACCTTGGTTCTAGATGATTGTCACTGTTGAAGCAGCTGGGCCTGACAACATCCTAGGGTATGTGCTCAGAGACTGCGCAGTCCAACTAACAAATGTCCTCACAGATATCTTCAATAACTCTCTGAGTCAGCAAATAGTTCTGAAGTGCTTCAAGGATACAACAGTCATTCCATTACCAAAGAAATCTCCACCATCTTGCCTAAATGACTACTGCCCTGTAGCCCTCATCTCCACAGTGATGAAGTGTTTTGAAAGGCTGGTCAAAGATGCCATAACATCTGGACTGCCTGCTGATCTTGACCCTCTGCAGTTTGCTTACCGAGCAAACCGCTCTACAGCAGATGATGCTATCTCTGTAGCACTATTGCTGGAACACCTTGAGAATAAAAACACCTATGCTAGGGCAATATTCATAGACTTCAGCTATGCTTTTAACATGGTCATCCCTCTTCATCTTCTAATGAAGCTACTCCAACTAGGCGTCAACACTCCACTTTGTAACTGGATTCTTGACTTTCTCACAGACAGACCTCAGAAAGTGTGCACAGGAAATAACTTCTCAGATAGCATCACTCTTAACACTGGAGTCCCACAAGGATATGTACGAAGTCCCTTGCTGTTCACCCTGTTAACACATGGCTGTACAGCCAGGTACAGTACAAATCACATCATCAAGTTTGCTGATGACACAACGGTGGTGGGCCCCATCAGTAATGACAAGCAGCGTATAGAGATGAAGTGGAACAACTGATTACCTGGTGTTGAAATAACAACTTAGGACTAAATGTGAACAAGACAAAAGAGATAATTGTTGTCTACAGGAAAAATCAGAAGGAACATTCTCAATGGGGAAACAGTGGAAAGAGTGAGAAGCACAAAGTTTCTGGGAGTGCACATCGATGAGGACTTGTCTTGGAACACAAGTAATAAATAAATAAATTGGAACAAATACCATAGTCAAAAAAGCGCACCAGAGATTGCACTTTTTAAGAAGGCTGAGGAGCATACCTCTCAACCTGGAAACATCAAAAATCTGGACACGGCCCATGAAATATAGGTACAAATCTGTACGCTGATTAACATCTAATGTGCATACATAATTATGTAACCCCACCCACTTCAATGGAATTGTGGGATACCAACTTTCAAACGCAAACTGAAGAACAGACAACCAGTATGGCACCAGAGTCTCCCTGCAGCCATTTCAATGTCCCTTTACCTGGCTATTTCGCCCCATTTACCATAAACACTAATGTGTACATACTGCTTTACTTCTACAATGATTATTTGGCTTTTATTTTTAAATTTTACAGCACAACAATGAACAAACACTCATAGACATCTGGTAAACAAAGTAATACTGTCTCACAATGAAAATAGACTTGGTATTAACCCTTGAAAGTCACAGTTATTGAAACAGCATTGAGACCCACACCACATCCAAAGAAAATCCATCTGGCCAGTGGTGGATAAAAATTACCTTTGGGCTATTTCCAAATCATTGGCCCCTTGCACATAAAGCAAGAAACATGCGTGCTCTTTTCTTTTATACACCTTCCTGACTTTATTAAATTATATTCCTTGTATAATACAACACACTTGTTAGACAGAGTGTATTTTAAATGCATTGTTTGAACATTTTTCCATTAGGCTGTACTGTAGGTAATGAACCAAAATGCATCAACTAATAATGACAAAACTGCCCAATTTAGAACATTTCCATCATAAAAGTCTACTTCCACACCCACACTATAAGTAGAATTACAGTAGTGTAAGCCATAGGCATCTTGCACAGCTTCTTACATTTATTTTCAATTTCATCCTTTTGGGGGGTGGGCAAAAGGTCAAAAAACCAGGGACACATTTTAAACATTGCTTGCATAATTTTGTAAAGTTGCTAGAATAAAATGTTGTGTTACCACCATGCATTTCATTAGCAAGTCTTGAATCCTGGACCCTATGCACTACAGTCAGAGCAATGTACCACTCTGCCAAATCAGCAGCTTCCTGAAAAATAAGAAGACTGAAACTTAATGGCAATCGTTTAGTGAATTCATTTCTCACTTCTCACCATAGCTCTCAACCTCTTAGCACAAAAAACCTGGACAAAGCCAATAATGGGGGAATACAAATTCAGTTCTCACTTCTCACCATAGCTCTCAAACTTTTAACACAAAAAAATGGACAAACAAAGCCAATAATAGGGGAATACAAATTCAGTTCTCAATTCTTAACATAGCTCTCAACTCTTAGCACAAAAAACCTGGACAAAGCTCACAAGTGGTGGTGGCTAGGGATTTACCAGGGACACATTTTAAACATTGCTTGTATAATTTTGTAAAGTTGCTAGAATAAAATGTTGTGATACCACGATGCATTTCTCTAGTAAGTCTTGAACCCAGGACCCTATGCACTACAGTCAGAGCAACATACTACTGTGCCAAAGCAGCAGCTTCCTGAAAAAATAGAAAGACTGAAACTTAATGGCTATCATTTAGTGAATTCATTTCTCACCACAGCTCTCAACCTCTTAGCATAAAAAACCTGGGCAAAGCTCACAAGTGGTGGTGGCTAGGGATGTTAGTCTCTTTTTACCCTGTACCATGGTACAGGGTTTGAGCCTGAGTACCAATAGTCACCAAGGTATATTAAATGAGGGGGAAGTTTCACACACACACACACACACACACACACACACACACACACACACACACACACACACACACACACACACACTGTGAAAGTTCTCTATTCCGCTGCAGTTAGTTTCCTTACTTGGAGTCTACAGTAGTTTCCTTCAGTTAGTCTTCATTCCGCTGCAGAAACATTGCTGTTCTCACTTGCATTTGATCCATAGTGCTGTAACAGCAATTGCCATTCCCACTCGCATTTGAAAGATGATCCATAGTGCTGTAACAGCAACCATTTGTTGCCATTCCTGCTTGCATTTGAGCAGCCAGGCCAGTTGGAAATGTGTGAGCTCCTTGAACTCAATTCCAACAGGTTGGTAGCCCTGACGGAGCTGACGTTATCGCACACGTGATGACATCAGCTCTAACAGCGCGGAAATTAAAAAAACAAAAGAAAAAAATTGGAAATGAAGGGGTGCCACTTGAGAACTGAGTAATTCAGCACAGTTGGGAGGTATGCTGAGCAGAGTGAATCTCCCATTGACAGTTCTCACTACCTTCTACAGAGGTGCTATAGAAAGCATCGTGATGAACAACCTTGTATTATGGTATGAAAAATGCTCTACCTCTGGGCGTAAATGCCTCCAGAGAGTGATGAAGACAGTTGAGAGGATCATTAAGACCACCTTACCACCTATCCATGATTTGTGCTTATCCAGATGTCTCAGAAGGGCTAGAGGAATAATTAAAGACTACACTCACCCTGCTTACAGGCTGTTCCTGCATCTATCATCCGGAAGGTGCTTCCTAAGCATACGTTGCAGAACTACAAGATGCAGGAACAGCTTCTTCCCGAATATCATCAGGCTTCTGAACTCTAGTAACAACTACTCTCCATGATGGCCATTTGGGTCAGTAGAAACTGTGTCAAATTGTGCATTGACCTGGTTTCCAGTCTCATCTAATACTTAGTGCAATAGTCACCTTGGCTGTAACTTATAGGCCATCAAGGGCAATAGCAAAGCAATAAAATATCTCTCTTTCAGTGCAATACATGTTGCGAATTTGTAAATTAACCACTGTGCAATACTCTTAAGGTCTGTAGTGCAATTCTCAAATGTCTCTTTCTGTGCAAGAATCAATGCAATGTCTTAACTCATGCAAGTAACTGTTCACTTCAAAAAGTGTTAAAATGTGTTTCTAATTATGTGAGTCACGGTGCCTCCCTCTTACCAGGTGCTTGTACGTTTCCATGGAATTTGTTTAGAGGTTGTGTCACGGTGCCTCCCTCTTACCAGGTGCTTGTACGCTTCCATGGAATTTGTTTAGAGGTTGTGTCACAGTGCCTCCCTCTTACCAGGTGCTTGTACATTTCCATGGAATTTGTTTAGAGGTTGTGTCACGGTGCCTCCCTCTTGCCAGGTGCTTGTACTTTTCCATGGAATTTATTTAGCGGTTGTGCCACAGTGCCTCCCTCTTACCAGGTGCTTGTACGTTTCCATGGAATTTGTTTAGAGGTTGTGTCACGGTGCCTCCCTCTTACCAGGTGCTTGTACGTTTCCATGGAATTTGTTTAGAGGTTGTGTCACGGTGCCTCCCTCTTACCAGGTGCTTGTATGTTTCCATGGAATTTGTTTAGAGGTTGTGTCACGGTGCCTCCCTCTTACCAGGTGCTTGTACTTTTCCATGGAATTTGTTTAGAGGTTGTGTCACGGTGCCTCCCTCTTACCAGGTGCTTGTACGTTTCCATGGAATTTGTTTAGAGGATGTCCTTCAAGGATGCATCTGCAGTCCTAACATATGGGTTGTCCTGCCTCAGGCAGCCCTTCGGTCGGCCGGATTCCAAAGTCTGGATCTGGCCTTGGCTGATGTCGCACTTCACCCGACGTCATAGCTGCTGTCAATTGGGTATAAAGGCATCAGCCGACGCCATTTTCCTCCGTCTTTCTTGCCGCGCGGTGCCCGAAGCAGAAGCTGTTCGCAAGTGCCGGTCGGTCAGATCCAGAGATTTCTACTACCGAAGACTTCTTAAAAGCTAAGTACCCCGTTGGGGACTCTTTCTTGCCTCAGCCGATGTCAGAAAAAGTAAATAATTGTTTAACTTGTGGGAAACAAATACCTCATAAGGATTTCCACTCTTACTGCCTTCCTTGCTTAGGCCCAGACCACGACGTAGCAGCTTGTCTAGCCTGTGCTTCCTTCAACCGACGGACACTTAGACGTCGGTCGGAGTTTGCGGAGGAGTTTTTTGGTCCCGCTTTTGCTTACAAAATGCCATCGGAAACTCCGACTTCACAATTAGCTAAAAAGCGTAAGGAAAAGGACCGACACTCGCGGTCCACGGTTTCGGCCGAAACCACGGTTAAGCCAACCGCGAGTGTCTCGGTTTCGGCTGAAACCGAGTCCTCGGTTCTTCCTTCGGCCGAAAGCATACCTCCGACAGCCGAGGCCTCACACAGCATGGCTGAATCTGCTACTGAAATTTCTCCTGCTGTAGCAGGCACCCAGGATTTATCCGATACTATTCCTTTAGACATATCTACTCCTGCACGTGGAGCTGCTAGGCCCCCTGCATCCATGTCTATCAAGGCTTTTTCTAGGGCTAAAGCAGCTAAATCTTCTAAGGCCTTGCCTGCTAAAACCCCCTCACACAGGCCTAGCTCTAGTTCCCAAATGCTCAGCCTGGCAGAGGATCTCATTTCTTTGATCAGGGGATCCCATTCTCACCCTGACAGGGCCTCTCATCCCCCTCCAGAGAAGAGGCCTAGAGCAGAGCCCCCTGAGCCAGTTTCTTCAGATTATTCCTCTGATGATTCAGAAAACTCAAATCCTCCAGAAGGCCCGTATTCTCCTTATGAGGACTCTGACTCAGAAGACTCCATTCCCTCTGCCTCTCCTCCTGAGGAATTTTCTTTTGGGGAAACCTTGCATGCTATGAGAGAGCAATTCCAATGGCAGGGCCAGGATTTTTCAGATTCTAGGAAGAGGCTAAGGACCTTTTTACACTTGCCACAGCATAGGCCTTTAGCCATTCCTCCAGTACTAACAGTTGTGGATGATGCATTTAATGATGCTTGTACTGCCCCTGACTCTCTTCCCCCGGCCCCTGCTAAGCCCGACAGATACTACAGGGTCCCGGACACACATTATCACTTGTATAAGGCTCCTATTGCAGATCCTGAAACTATTTCACAGGGCCCCAAAGCTGTAGCAACTACCTCTGCCAAAAACCCCCTCCCCTCTGAAAGAGAATCTAGAGCATTAGAGAGATGGGGTAAAAAAGTTTATACTTCTGCTACTCTTTCGGCTAGGGCCTTAAACTGTCAATTCCACATGATTCAATACCAGGAATTTTTGTTAGATCAACTAAATAAAAAACTATCCTCTCCTGAACCTATAGACCGTAAGTCCCTTCAGGATTTGGTACATAACACTCAGCAGGTCAGTAATCATTCTTTAAAATGCGGCTATGATGCACTGGAGGCTTCCTTTAGATCAGCTATGACTGGTACAGTGATCAGAAGGCATGCATGGTTAAAAGAGCAATCCTTACCAGACCATGTAAAGTCAAAGCTCCTAGATGCTCCCATGGAGAAACACAGTTTGTTTGGCTCCCCTGCACAGCAAGTGTTAAAGAAGGTGGAAGAAAAAGCAAAATCTGTTCAAACAGTCAAGGATTTCTTACAGGTCCAGCCTCCGAGGTTTAGTAGAAATTGGCCTTCGAAGAATTGGTCCTTTCCAGACACCTCCAGAGCACAGAGTGGCAAAAATAGGCGCCCAAGGGGCACTGGTCAATCCAGAGGTGCCTACAGGGGACGTCAGTGGCAGCCTAACAACCAGAGAAGTACTGCCACAGACCCAGCTACTACCACTACCACAGGACAGTCACAGTGACTTGGCTCTGATACCACCTACCAGGGAACAACTGGAAGCACCCTTAGGCGGAAAGTTAGCCTTATTTTCAGTAAACTGGCATTACATTACAGGAGACAAATGGATTTCACAGACAATAGACAAAGGTTACAGGTTTCACTTCCATACTCTACCAAGGAAGAGATGAATGCCAAACTTACCACCAAACCAAAAAACAAACGCTCTAGAACAAATCAACCACTTACTAAGGATGAGAGCTATAGAAAAGGTACCGCCTATGGAACAAGGACAAGGATTTTATTCCAGACTTTTCCTGGTGCCAAGAAAAGAAAACCAATGGAGACCTATTCTCGACCTGTCCGCTTTGAACACATATCTCATTGTTCCAAAATTCAAAATGCTGACCCTACAGCAACTTCTTCCCATGCTGGGCAAGGAGTCTTGGCTGGTGACTCTAGATCTCAAGGAGGCATACCTGCATGTCCCTATATGACCAGATTGCAGAAGATACCTCAGATTTCTTGCAGGATCAGAGCATTATCAATTCTCAGCATTGCCCTTTGGCTTATCTACTGCCCAGAGTATTCACGAAATGCCTGGCATCAGTAATTGCTCATTGCAGGCTTCAGGGAATTCAAATTTATCCATACCTGGACGACTGCCTGATACAAGCGGACAACAAGGTCAAATTAACAAAAGATTTGGAAAAGGTTATTCACCTATTGCAAGCCCTGGGATACACAGTCAACATAAAAAAGTCAAGGCTGGTACCATCCCAAAGGATAACATTCTTGGGTGCAGAACTGGACACATCAAATCAAAGGGCATTTCTCACAGCAGAAAAGCAAAAGCAACTACCACTCTATTTCATGGCATTAACAACGCAGAACCAGCTTACAGCAAGGAAAGTCCTGCAAGCCCTGGGTTACATGGCATCCTGCATAATATTGATTCCACATGCCAGACTACATATGAGGAAGTTGCAATGGTACCTAAGGAATTTATGGTCTCAGCACAAGCACAGCCTAGAAACCCAAATTCCAATAATTCCATGCCTGAAGCAAGAATTCCTGTGGTGGGCTCAGGCCTGTCAGTTGAACAAAGGACTGCCTTTCCACAGCCCTCACCCAAGCCAGACTATCACCACGGACGCCTCAGACCTCGGTTGGGGGGCACACATGGTAGACAAGTGTATACAAGGCCTATGGACACAAGACCAGCTGAACCTATACATAAATCAAAAAGAGATGCTGGCAGTGAAACAGGCAATTCAGACATTCAGACCGTTTCTTCAACAAGGTCATTTGCTGATAAGGACGGACAACACCACAGTTATATGGTATATCAACAAGCAGGGAGGCACACATTCATATCCTCTATGCCGGATGGCAATGGACCTGTGGAATGTGGCCCTGAACCTCAACATTCAGCTCCAGGCTATTTTTGTGCCAGGAAAAGAAAATATACTAGCAGACACCTTAAGCAGAACTACCACAGATGCCCACGAATGGATGCTGCATCCAGACATCTTCAAATCCATTACAAAGAAATGAGGGCTACCAGAAGTAGACCTGTTCGCTTCCCCACACAACCACCAATTGAGAAAATTCTGCACAAGGACATACCACCCACTTGCTTGGAAGGTGGACTCCCTATCCTTCAGTTGGGAAAACCTAACAGCATATGCATTCCCACCTCTTCCTTTGATGCACAAAGTGCTACTGAAGATCAAAGAAGATCACCCAAAAATCATCCTGATAGCTCCAGACTGGCCGAGGCAGCATTGGTACCCGCTATTGAGGAGTATGTCTCGAGCACATGCATGGCCTCTACCTCTAGTTCCTTTACTGCTAACACAGAACAACTTCAAGATCCTGCATCCAAACTTGAAAACACTGCAGCTAGCTGCTTGGAATCTTACATAAAACAAAATAACCCAGATTTATCTCAGAGGGTTAAAGACATTATCCTGAAGGCTCGCAGACCCTCCACAAGGAAAACTTATTCAGCAAAATGGAAAAGATACCTCATTTGGAGTGCAGCAAAAGGAGAAAATGTATCATTGGCAAACATAGCAAACATCCTGGAATACTTAGCAGAACTCTTCCACAATGGCCTGTCTTACTCATCCATTAAGATTCATGCATCAGCAATTTCAGCAGAATACAACATGGATCCTCCAGTCTTCTCTCATCCTCTACTCAGGCAGTTTCTAAGAGGTATTAAAAATGTAAAGCCTCCAAGGAAGCCACCTTTGCCTACATGGGACCTGAACTTTGTGCTAGAAAAGTTAACACTTCCCCCTTTTGAACCAGCAGCAACAGCAGAATTACAGTTCTTATCTTGGAAAACTGCTTTCCTGCTTGCAATCACTTCAGCAAGAAGGGTATCTGAATTACAGGCATTAATGGCAGTACAGCCCTTCCTTATCTTCCATCAGGATAGAGTGTCCTTGAGAACTAACCTTACTTTTATGCCAAAGGTGGTCTCCAGGATATCATTGAACAAAGCAATCCACCTACCAACATTCTTCCCCAACCCACAGAACAGGGGGGAAAGACTACTGCATACCTTGGATGTGCACAGGCAATTGCGCTACTACCTGGACAGAACCAAGAACAATAGAAAAACTGACCAGCTTCTGGTAGCATATGCAACAGGAATGGAAGGAAAAGCAATTTCAAAACAGACAATCTCAAAATGGATAGGAAATTGCATTAGATTTTGTTACTCTTTTCATGGAAAGACAACTCCAGAGAACATCACTACTACAGCTTTCTTACGAGGAGTGGCTACCAAAGACATTTTAGAGGCTGCTACTTGGAGCTCCGTGCATACATTTGCCAAGCATTATAATTTACCTTTATACTCCAGATCCCGAGCAGGTTTTGCCACTGCTGTTTTGCAAGGGATCTTAACTACACCATAATCTTCTTAGTGCCTCCTCCCCCAGTTTGGCTATGGTATTCTACCCATATGTTAGGACTGCAGATGCATTCTTGAAGGACATATTACAGTTTTGTACCTACCATAAATGTAGATGTCCGAGAGGTATGCATCTGCAGTCAGGATTACCCACCCTCCTTCCCCTCTGTGGTACTCCTAGGGTATTTGCCCATCTTGTAGCTGGCTGGGGGAATCTATTATGGTGTATTTGTTTGTATATATGTATATACATGTTATTTTGTTTGCTCTCTACTGTTTGGAATCATTTGCATTTATCCAAATTTAGCCTTCCTAGAGGGCACCTGGCATCTGGGGCAAGAAACACTGAGGAAAATGGCGTCGGCTGATGCCTTTATACCCAATTGACAGCAGCTATGATGTCGGGTGAAGTGCGACATCAGCCGAGGCCAGATCCAGACTTTGGAATCCGGCCGACCGAAGGGCTGCCTGAGGCAGGACAACCCATATGTTAGGACTGCAGATGCATACCTCTCGGACATCTACATTTATGGTAGGTACAAAACTGTACTTTGTGTCACGGTGCCTCCCTTTTACCAGGTGCTTGTACGTTTCCGTGGAATTTGTTTAGAGGTTGTGTCACGGTGCCTCCCTCTTACCAGGTGCTTGTACGTTTCCATGGAATTTGTTTAGCGGTTGTGTCAGGTAGTAGAAAAGAATGGTGCAACTAGGAATATTGTTTGCCACCTTTTAAGTGAATATGGAGGACTGGGAGTAAGTAAACAGTGGGTGGGGAGAGGCAGCTGTACTACCAAGAATAAGTAAGGCACACATTCGTGCATTTGGTGTTACATTCGGGGTGAGGGGAGCAGTAGCTAGAGAGGTTTTAATATTACATAATAGAACTCAAGCAGGAGTGGTATGGATCACTACTGCATTACAGTTACATGTGAAAGAACAGCATTTTTTTATTCCCTCTCCTGCCCTGCTTAGCTCCTTTCCAGACTACTTCCTGATGTAACTCCTCATGTCAGTTCAACAAAGTTAGGCTTGGCAGATGCAAAAAGAACAAATACTGTTTGCTGAAACTACTTTCACTGACTGGAGTTTGCCTTTTTCTCCATTGTTGTGTCACCTCAGAGTTGGTATTTATAAATTCAGGGGATGGGGTATGGGGGGGGCTCTCTGCCCTGCAACAAAAAGTTTCTTCTAATCTTTACCGAAGGTAGTTTTGGCAGAATGTTTTTCATTTGTTTGTATTTTCTGTAACTATCTTCAGCAAGCCAGCATAAATCCCTGTTCATGAGATGGGCTGCCTGAAGCCTCAGGTAGTCAACTTCATATTAGTCAGTTATAGTGAAAACTAAAGTGGAGTATGTCACAGACTGCAACACCAAAAGTCTTCTTATGTCTGGTCATTGGTCAAGATCTCTGTCTGTGTGGAATAGCATGTGCAATGATATCACAACACCATCTCTTCTCCATATTTAGCAGACCATCTGAAAAGCTCTAAATATCCACCAGAAGTAACACAGACTGATATTTCCCTTGCTACCTCCTACAAAAATAAGATAGACACCCATTAGTTGCATCATTTTAGGCTACTTGGTTGACCCTAGCATTGCTCTGAGTCCATTCCAAAACTCAAGATACTGGCTGAATGGAGAGTCATTCTGTCCCTCTTCTTTCAGGCCAACTGTTATATGCAAAAAAATGTGTGTACTCAAAGACAGGAAGCAGTGATTGCAGCAGTGCATACCCTGTGCATTGGGAGACTGGTCAGAGCTGAGTGGACATGCCTATTGCACTAGCTGCACACTTGGAGTACAAGTCCACTTGAGAGTTCTGTTGTCCTTTTAAAATGCCAGTTTTTTGTGATATAAAAAAGTTAGACCACAATAAATCATTTAAAAACTTTTCCCACCTTTAATGTGACCTATAACTTGTACAATTCAATTGAAAAACAAACAAATCTGTTGGGGGAAAAATATAAAAAATAAAAAACAAAACGTGCAATACGTTAGTTGCATAAGTGTGCACACCCTTAAACTAATACTTTGTTGAAGAAACCCTTTCATCTAATTACAGCATTTGTTCTTCTTGGGTAATCACCTGCCATCAATTAAAGAGACTCTGATAAACCCCAAAAGTGTCACCTTGGTTATCTAAAACTACCCGCTCCCTTATGGAAAACAGAGACAGGGCTTGGAAAATATGGATACAATCCAAGCTTCCTGCTGACTTGCAAAAGTACAAAGAACTTCACAATTAAACAAAAAAAACTCATTAACAATGACAAAAAAGCTTCTACTATAATCTCCCAACAACTTTTAAATCAGACCCCCCAAAAATTTTGGAATGCTATTAACCAGATACTACACCCTGGCAACCCAACCTCACCAAACCCATGTCCTCATGACTCCCCAGAACAGACTGCCAATACTTTTAACACACTTTATTGACTCTATTTCTAAACTGTTTAACAGCACCCCCTCTAACTACAACTCCTCTAACCTCCATGAACCACCCCCAACTGCTGACCCAACAAACTTCCTCTCTCTCTCTCAAACCTGTTCCTACTACCTATATTAAAGCTATACTCTCTAAACTCAAACCATGCTCAGAATCAGCTGATCATATCCCTTCATACTTTCTCCAGACTGTTGCACTTTCCTTGGCTGTGCCTGTGTCTATCCTTATCAACTGCTCCAGCTCTGAATCTAAAGTTCCAACTATCTGGAAACAGTTCTGTAACTCTTCCAGTTCACAAGGGAGGCAACTTCTCAGATATATCTAATTTCAGACCTATTGCTATACTCTCTCCTCTCTCAACAATACTTGAGAAATGTATACACAAGCAAGCAATGCATCATCTCTTACAAGAAAAATGTTTCACTCCAACCCAACATGGTTTCCGTCCTAAGCATAGTACCACCGCTGCTCTCCTATCCTTTCTCAATACTATTACTTTAGCCAAAGACAGTCATAACCTCATATCCTGCCTATTATTTGACCTATCTAAGGCCTTTGACACTGTCTCACACTCCATATTACTTAAACTCACTGACCTATACTTCACTCCTGATACAGTAGTATGGTTCTCCAGCTATCTCACTGACAGACAGCAGTCAGTCAGATGGGACTCACCACTTTCTTCCCCTCTACAAGTAAAAACTGGAGTTCCCCAAGGATCCATACTTGGACCTCTACTGTTTAATATCTTTACCAACTCACTCTACCCCTCTTGCCCTCAGTCTGCCATTATCCAATATACAGATGACTCTACAGTCATCACTATTGCAAACTCTCCCTCTGAATTCCTATCTACTATCCAGACATCCTTCAACTCTGTCGAGACTTGGCTCAAAAAACGCCAGCCCATCCTCAACCCTAAAAAAAACTAAACTACTTCTCTTTCTCCCTAAATCTGTTAACCACATCAAATCTTCCTTTACCATTATATCATTAAACAATACTCTTATTGAAGTCGATACACAAAACTACTTGGCGTCACCATAGATGACCAACTAAAATTTGATCTAAATAGTAACAATTGCATCAGGAAACCCACCAGAAGCTAGGACTTGTGTACAGAAATAGCAGATTCCTCACCACTGAAGCTAGACATACTCTAACTCATGCCTATATTCTTCCTTGTCTAACTTACTGCTCCAAAATACTTACTAATCTAAACTCATCTCTACTTTCCAAGCTTGAAACAACCTATCATAAGGTAGCCAGATTCACAGCTCAACACTCTTACAAATCTCAACATTGTCTCTCCCTTAAATTCCTAAACTGGCTTGAACTACCACACCTGCTACTCCAGTCTCAACTACAAGTGATCCACTCCATTCTATTCCAACCATCTTTCTGCTCAGCTCTATCATCTCTCATCTCACATTACTCTCCTACCAGACAACTCAGAAGTACAACCCAAGACTTACTAAATGTTTATAAACCAAAAACTAAAACTGGCAGCAACTTATATAGTTATCACCCTCTATTGCATGGAACAAACTCTCTCTAGAAATAAGAAATCTAACAAACCCAAAGAAATTTAAAATTGCCACCAAAGATTATTTTAAAAAAACACTAGACTTGCCTCTCCTCACACCCTCCCTGACCAAAATTCTCCCTTCTTAGCTTCAAAGTAACCA
This sequence comes from Protopterus annectens, assembly GCF_019279795.1. Lineage (NCBI taxonomy): Eukaryota > Metazoa > Chordata > Ceratodontiformes > Protopteridae > Protopterus > Protopterus annectens. The sequence goes on from NC_056729.1 coordinate 907,660,346, forward strand.
GCTTAGATCCTAACTCAACCCACTTTCCTTTACTATCAGTCTGACCCCACTGCTAAATTGTATGCTGCCCAGCTGCATCTAAATCACGTTATCGAAATCTTACTACATCGAATCACTAAAGGTCGACCTCTAGGGATCAATGTAGTAAAACATTGAATAATGCTTAAAAAAAAACAAAAAGCAAACAAAAATAAAAACTAACTAGCATAGGCAGGGGGCAAGCCCCCCTGCACTCCCCACACCCCCCCCTAATTAAATATTCCAACTCCGAGACCGCACTACATTGAGGTAAATGGAAATCTCCCCCTACAGATATTTCCATTTACCTGCACAATGTTCTGCGCTTTCGATGTTGTGGTGCTGACAATATCAGCTTCGATATTGTTGGCTTTCAACATCGTGAAGTAGACCCGCCCAGTTAGGCTTACATATGATATAACTTGATAACTATTGTAAAGATGATTGATTACTTAAATAATTGTTCTATTTCTTTTTCTCTAATTATTGAAATGTAATGATTATTGTAAACCAAAGAGTTCCTGGATTACTCTTTCTCTAATATTGAATATCTAAATACTGTTGTTAAATTATCCTATATTACATGCCTGGAGCTTTTCTCCCCGAGCCTCCGCTGAAAAAGGGCTTTGGCTCAGTCGGACACTCCTAGTCAACAAATGTAAAATAAATAAACATAAATAATAAATAAAGTTCCGCTGTCCTAGTAGGATTTTCTTGACATTTACTCAGTTGCCTGCTACAGCAAAAGCCATGGTTCACATAGAGCTTACAAAAAATAAAAGGGATCTTATTGTTGAAAGGTATTAGTAAGGAGAAGGGTATATAAAAATTCCCACAGCATTGGATATACCATGGAACACAGTGAAGACAGTCATCAAAAAGTGTAGAAAATATGGGACAACAGTGATGTGCCATAGAACTGGATGTCCCTCCAAAATTGATGAAAAGACAAGATGAAAACTGGTCAGGGAAGCTGCCAAGAGACATGCAGCAATACTGAAGGAGCTGCAGGAATTTCTGGCAAGTACTGGTTGTGAACTACATGTGACAACAATCTCCCATATTCTCCATATGTGTGGACTATGAGGTGGGGTTGCAAGACGGAAGGCTTTTTCTTACACAGAAAAGCACCCAGGCCAGGTGAAAATTTACAAAACAATACATCAAGTGTCCCAAAAGCATGTGGGAAAATGTGTTATGGTCTGATGAGACCAATGCTGAACTTTTTGGCCACAATTCGAAAAGGTACATTTGGCACAAATACAGCACTTCGCATCACCAAAAGAACACCATCACACAGTGAAGCATGGTGGTGGCAGTATCTTGCCTTGGGGTTGCTTTTCTTCAGCTGGAACTGGGGCTTTAGTCAAGGTTGAGGGAATTATGAACAGTTCCATATACCAGTCACTTTTGGCCCAAAACCTTCTGGCTTCTGCTAGAAAGTTGAAGATGAAGAGGAATTTCATCTTTCAACATGACAGTGACCCCAAGCATACATCCAAATCAACAAAAGAATGGCTTCACCAGAAGAAAATTAAAGTTTTGGAATGGCCCAACCAGAGCCCAGACCTAAATCTAGTAGAAAATCCTTGGGGTGACCTGAAGAGGGCTGTGCACAAGAGTTGACCTCGCAATCTGACAGATTTGGAGCACTTTTGCAAGGAAGAGTGGGAAATATTGCCAAGTCAAGATGTGCCATGCTGATAGACTCCTACCCAAGAAAACTGAATGTTGTAATTAAATTAAAAGGTGCTTCAACAAAGTATTAGTTTAAGGATGTGCACACATAACAAAGTATTAGTTTAAGGGTGTGCACACTTATGTAACCAGCGTATTGTATATTTTTTATTTTTTTATATTTTTCCCCTAACAGATTTGTTTTTCAATTGAATTGTACAGGTTATAGGTCACATTAAATGTGGAAAAAGTTTTGAAATGATTTATTGTGATCTCATTTTTTTATATCACAAAAACCTGTCATTTTAACAGGGGTATGTACACTTTTTATATCCACTGTATATTAAAGTAGTAGATTTGTAAATCCTAAGCCCGCATCCTTTCTCTACATGGTCTGTGAGCAGACAGCTTACATAGGTCCCATATCTTAGAGTGTGACATTACTTGTGCAACACCACAGTCCTCCAAGTCTGTGAAACATATGGAGCAGTATATTGCCAAACGTGGTGTTCGAGTAGCCAATTTGTGGCACAGAGCAGTAAAACCCTGACTGTGGCACAGAGCCAGCATTGTCTGAATACATTTGCATTCATAACATATTGGGAACTCAACTTGTAGAGGCATATCTTCCCTCAGGAGAGAGCAGGTATGGAGTACAGAGAATGGAAGGCGGATTTGGATTCCCAGGTAGGAAGAAATGGATCGCAGGTCTCTTGCCTATCATGATAATCCAGGGTTCCCATCCATCTAGGGCAAAAGTAGAGGAATTATCAGGCAAAGTCCTGCTGGGAGCAAAAAAAATGGTCATACGTTTGCTGTATACCTGTATCCAGGTAAGGCATTTTGTGATTTGAGGAGGAAGGGATGTGACATTAAGGTTTTGAATACTAATGGTTTTCTCTACTTTTGACATTGATAAGTGAATACTAAATGGTGGACCAATATAGTTTCTTTGTGGGTGAAAATGTCATCTGTTTTGTAAGGCTTGTGTATATTTTTACAACATAAATTATGTTTAGATTTAGGAGAAGTCATAGCTTATATGTTCTTATTTAGTGTCCATTCAGGAAATAAACTACAAGAGAATGAAACATATGCTTATATTAAAATTACTCACACGGGCTCAAACGTCAGAGAATATGATTCCATTCTGTAAGCAATTAGTACTTCTTAAGAAATATTTTGCATGTAGGTTAGTGAAAAATCCAGAAATGATCCACTAAAGATGTCCGTAGAGTGGTGGATTTGCATTATTAACATTGTAACAAGCAGAGACAGCTCAAATACTGCTGTCTGGCTCACTGCAGAATTAGAGGGGAATCTTATTACAGTATGTAAGCCATTTAAGGATGCCTTTCACATGGCTTGTACTGCACTAATTAAGAATGAAACTGTCTAACTCTTGCAGACGTATAGACACTTTGAGAGGTTGTCTGTATTCAAGTGAATGGGTAACTGGGGCTAACAAAGCTGTATGGCATTATTTAATTCTGTCTGAGAAAGCAGAGTATTAAGTTGCTCAGTGGAGACATTTAAAAGTGTTTTCAATTTTTACATGAGAAACAGGTTGTCTCATATCAAACTATAGGTTATAATGGCAATTTACAACAATTATGAGGGCAGTTATCACATATAATTTGTCATGTTACCTAAGGATAGCAAACAGAAGTGTCTGAGCAACTAAAACCTGTTAAGAAGTAATGAACAGTAGAGAAGAAATTGAACAGCATAGCAGATGAAGACCTAATGGTAGCAAATGCAAATAATTATTTGCAGTTAACCTGGAATTTGATTTTATTGTCTATAGGGATTGTCATGTTGAATTAATAACTGCTATGTAAAGCATGATGCATAGCAGTTTGTAACCATAAAGAACAGTAATGCAGTTCATTATGTTGAACAAAAGAACGTCTCAAAGCAGCTGCACATTTATAGTCTATACATATCCTGTTAATCTCTGACAGGAAGATGGTGTTTTATAGTTTTTCTGCCCCTCTTTCCAGGTTACAGCATTTTCACCCACTGATGATGTTTGAGTGATATAACAGCCGATTATCTTGGCATTCACAACAGTCTCATTCTGACAGAAAAATAAATGTACACCTTCAAGTTATATATTATGATAAAAATTGTGTTAGATTGGGAATCAGAATTTTCTGTTCCCACTGTATATTACTTGTTTTGGAATTGATTTTAGAACTTTTGGACAGGTTCAGAATGTGAGGCCACTGGTAAGTCAGCGGAAATATCAAACTACTGTCAGCACCAATGTGTAAATTGCTATATTTTATTTATTTATTCATTTATTTTTGTTTCAATAACTGGATTGGCAAGCTAGGTCATATCTATTTTCAGCAGATACCTGGGTGTCAGAATTCTCCAGTTCAGTCCTTCTGTAAGTATGCATTAAGAACATTACAAAGAAAACAATACATTACAATTGTATACAGTCATGTTAGATTTGATAAAGGAAATCATAGCACTTGCGTTAGGCCTTATTAAAAAATCAAGGAAGTGAAACAAAATAATGAGCCTACTAGTTCCAGATGTAATATTTGGGAGTAGTTCCAGATGTAATACTTTGGGGGTAGTGGTAATAATTTTACCTGAAAATAGTTTAGAACTCGACATAATACTGCTTAAAACCTGTTTACAACTAATTATTAAGGTGGGGCATGTAGAAGAGAATATTAGGTAGTGTGATAAGGTTAAAAGTGTAAATCCACTATCTTCCATACTTCATTCCAGGATTGTTTTATTCCCGTTTAATGTCACCTACATGTAGTTTAGTGCATAGAAATGATTTAGAGTATTTCATTTTCTTTGTATGTGTTCCTTGCCACAGATAATTGAAATTCTGTGATTTTTGTTTCTATTTAATCAGACATCGTTTCAGAAGGGAATTTGTGTCAGCCTATATAACATAGTGGGGGTAAGGTACCTTCTGTAGTTTTCCTCCTGAAACAATATATTGGTGAGGTCAGTGAAGTATAAAATGCTACACATTACATTCAAAAATAATCTTTTTTCAAAAGAGGCAGTCGTTGAATAAATGTCTACATCTAGATCACACGAGTTGTTGCAATGCTAAGTCTTATCCGCGTAACTAAAAAAACTATAAAGATGGCATAAAATGTAAGTAAATTTCATCTGTTTTACCAGCTTTCTGAAGTGAAAGATTTTAAATGTATATGTTAGACTTGCCTAGCGCCACTTGATATCTAAGCAAGAATTTGGGGGTTGGTTTGGAAATTGCCTATGAGCTGCAACTTTGAATATTATCAAAACTCTGTACTTTAACTAGCTTGTATTAAAACAATTTAAACGTGTCATGAAAGATTTTTCAGCAGATAATACTTTGCAGAAATCAGACTAATTTAATGAAAAAGAAACTGACATATGAGAGACAGTCTAAAAAGGGTCTACAACATCTGGCCATGTGCTAGTAACTCATGACTCACTGGCTCACTGCCACTTGCTTAAAAAGGCAGGTGCTGTAAATCCCATTAGCCTGATCTTACTTACCTAGTTGCAGTGATGGTGTTATAAGTCACTGCCTTCTTGGACAGTTCTACTTTAAGTACTCATGTCCAAAGTGCTCGAAAAGCATGGTCTCAAAACCACAAAGCTTGAGAGGTGACTCTTGGTATCCTTGTCAAGAACACACAATAATGGTTCTTTGTAGTGCATGAAGTCTTATCTACTCCGTGTACTACTGGTTAAGAGGGAACGATAAGTACAAAGTATTTTATCGACTTTGAAAGCTGGCAAAGCACTTAGTGAGCACTGTCATACAGACAACAGCAGACCTATCAGCTTATTTCTATAAGAATGGGGGTGGGGATGGAGACAAAGGAAGAATATCATGAACAGTTTTAAATATTTCTCTAATTCACCTGAAAAAAGGTTAATGGAATAACAAGTTTTGCATTGATATGCATTTTCTGAACAGTATTTCTTACATTATAGACTGACTGTAATTCTGAGTAACAAAACAAAATACTCAGGGACAAGTAGAGTTCCTAGCACAATACCTGCTCATAACAGCAAGGGGGTGGTGGGTGTAACAATTCTTGCAAAGCAGCCTAAGTGATGTTGCAGTCATCACATTTGGGTTATCTGCCTGCAGGTAGCCCTCAGTCGGCCCGAATTCCAGATTCTTGGGATTTCTGCGTCGGATGCTGTCACTTCTTCCATGACGTCAGGTCATCAGGGGTATAAAACAGGCAGCCAACACCATTACATCAGTCTTTCTTGCAAATCACCCCAAGTGATGTAACAATTAGGTCCGGCACCATAGAAGCACTTTACATGCTTATGTCCCCCCCCCCCCCCGCAGTATATAGTACTCTATGAACGCCAATTTGTTATGTAAATCACATTACTTAAATGAGTCAAACACTTAGCAGTTCTAGTAGCAGACTGGATAGTAACATTTCTTTTAAAATTCAGATCAGCAACTGGACCGTGAAATAAACTTTTCCAAATCTGTTCATCTAAAATATTTTTAATGCCCAATTCACAACATGTGTATATTTTGATTACATTTAATTACAGCCCACTACTTAGAAAAATACAATGTGGCTAGTCAGTAACAGTATTAACTGTAATATTAATAAGTATTGCTTTAGCCATTTTTGATAGCTAACCTCTCAACTTTTTTGCTGAGGAATTTTGGATAAAAATAAAAATAATGGGGACAAAGGGCCAAAATCAGGGTCAAATGTTAAATATTGCTCTTAAAAACATAAATATTTGCTGAAGTAACAGTTTTTGCATCAGCACACATGTTCAGAATGACATGAAGTTTGAAATTCAAATGGCTGTCATTATTTAGAGTCTGCTGTCATCAAATGGCATGCAAGAAAATCATATATTTCATGAGGAATGGGCCAAAAATATGAGGCAAAAATTTGGACAGTTTGCAGAATTTTTGGCAGTTGAGGGGTATGCTTGAGAGTAAAATGTTAATTTTTTTTATTGATTAAGAGTATACAAAAACATCTGAGGGAATGTGAAGGCAGTAGTATGGTCTTGTCTGACATATTATCCTTTGACTTTCATTACAACTCACTGTTTAAGATTTGTCATCAGTTAGCTATGTGGTATAGATGGATGTCCTATTACTGCCCATCCAACCATAAGCAGTCTGGACAGTAGAGGAGCCTGCTGGGAAATGATGTGATTCAAGGACTGGCTCCAGCATCCCCCATAAAGGGGGGGAGGAATGTAACGTTCTCCACTACCTTACTGACACCTGGTGGAAGTCAGGTGCTACAGAAATACAGTGCATGAACTGAAACATTCAGTCTCTCCTTTTAAACAACAAGAACAGCAGACAGACTTTGGCATATACATGGAAGCACACTTCACTCAGTATGCTGTCATCTCAGACCCCACTTCTTAGGTAACAGGCCACTGGAGAGGACTTGGGGACTAATCAGAAAATGTCCGATCTTTGCAGGATGATGGATACGATCCTTGGCTCCTACACCCCCACCACAATGTCCTTAGATACAGTGAGTGTGACAGTAAGTGGTAAGGGTTAGATGGTCCCAGGAATGCAGGAAAGAAAGATGCAAAAAAATGTAGCTATTGTATAGCATTTTAGAAATTACTACTTAGTAGCAGTAGAACAGTGTCTGTTGCGCTACCATTATTTGTCTGTTGCGCTACCATTATTTGTCTGTTGTGCTACCATTATTTTCTTGCTTAGCTTGAGCTCCCTAGAAATGAGTGTCAGCCATTGCTTTTCTATATAAAACTATTCTAAACTGAGCAGATGAATTACATTTTTTTACAGTGAGAAATCAAAGCAGTCTATGTACGTGAAATAACCTGACAGGCATAACACCTTTCCTCCGTATTCAGTGAATTAAAATACTTCCAGATCTGGTTGCTGAACTGAAAGGTAGAAGTTAATTAAATGGCAAAATGAAATTCGTAAACTCAGTCTTTTTTCCAGAGGGACAAAGCCCCCCTTTTGTGTTCCACCACACCACCAATATGTACTTATAACAATAAGGCCACATGATTCATAAAGTGAGACAAAATCCTGGAGTTTAATGTGGTTTTTCTCTCCATTCTGTGGCTGGCAGTCCACGTTTCAGTTTGATGCTGTTCGTTGTTTCCAGATATATTTTTATGCAGAGCAGCTCTTTGGTTAGCTTCAAGAACTCCGTTTTGTTATTGTATAGTGCATTCTACTCAGTCTTGGATAGAGTAAAATTATCCTTTGCGATGATATTGATTAATATGGACACCTGTAGATAAATGCTGTCTAGCTGTTGCTCAGCAAACTGACAAAGGCATGTACTTTTTCTGTCTGTTTGTGTCTGTCACACCTGTGGCCTATGATGGACTTTTACAAACTCTGGTGTGCTGTGTAAAGATGCTTATTAAAACCTCAGCAGTATGCATTGTGTGATAGTGGTGCTGTATGCCCTCACTACAGTGGTACCATAGCTGGCCTTAGGCATAGGCCAACTAGGTGGCCACCTAGGGTGCTGCTCTAGCAGGGGCACTTTTCCAGTATTTATTTAATGTAGGTAGACCAGGATGGGGGCACCGGGTGGTGTGGTGTCTAGGGCACCAATTGACCTAAGGCCGCTCCTGAGTGGTACAGAAGCTAGGATTTGAAGAAGTAAAATTGTCAACAACTCATTTCTAGATTTAGCATTCATGTTATTTTTCCAAGTCTATAGCACTACAGCTTTTATTGTAAGAAGTTGTGGGAAACACAGTCTTTTTTCCAGAGGGACAACCCCCCCTTTTTTTTTTCTGTAATATGACTCAGGGCTCTAAAACCCAAAGACTCACTTCCCCGATACTACCCCATCCCATATCTGGGGAATTAGGATATAATATTGTCGTATCCTGGGTGTTGTTGACTAGGCTTATAAAGGCTCTTGTGCCATTAGGCTAGCAATCACATATGAACCTATGATTCTATTATGTTGAAGAAATGTTTGTAAAATAGACAGAAACAGAAATTTATGTAGGGTGGCAATTGCCAAGTTTCTCAGCTGCAGTCATGCCTAATAACCTAAATGAGCACTGTGTTTCTTGTGCTAATTTATATACTTTTTAAATAGTTTTTCTAACCAGGCCAAGGATGAAAAAGAGCTTTTTTTTAAAGTCAGGTCCACCTAACTGACAAAGTAAAATAAAATAGAAAGTTTTCTTGTAGCCCTCTGAAATAAGAAAGTAGGTTATCAGAAAGTCAGTGAAAGTGGATGGTATACATTTTTACCAAATTCCTTTTTGTTACATTTTTAGGTTTGTAAGAAAAGCCAAAAAAACAAAAAAAACCAAACAAAAAGCAGTTACAAAGAAAGCTTACCTGTATGGTACGGATGATAGCTAGATCAGCAAAAGAGTAACTATGTCTTTTTTTTTTTATTTTATTTTATTTTTATTCTTATTTTACATTTGTTTACCGGGATGGTCCGACTGGACACAGGTCCATTTTCAGCGGAGGCCCGAGGAGAAAAGCTCCATAGTAAGTAAAAATTTAGACAATATGAAAAAATGCAGTATACAGTAGTATGAAGTAACAAATCATATATATATATATATATATATATATATATATATATATATATATATATATATATTTATATATATATATATATATATATATATATATGTATATATATATATACAGAAATAAAGATAGTTGTACATAGTTAATAATACAGTAAGGATACAATTTCAGTCAGAGTAAGAGTATCCTAGACCATAGTATATATTGCAGTATGTGTATTAGGAAGTGAGGTATATAGAGTAGAAGAAAAGAAGGACTTATGTAATACATGGGCATAACCAATTATTAACCAAGTGTGATCTAAGTGAGTTTTTAAAGTGAGTAGAGGTAGAGGCAGAAGTCAGAGCAGAAGGGAGGTTATTTCAGGTTCTAGCTATGGTATGGGAGAACAGTGCTTTTCTGGCAATATTGCTAGCCCTTGAGATACATTGGAGGGATTTGTTGGAAGAACAGAGAGGACAATTTGTATTATAGTGAGTAAGAAGTTGGCCTAGTGCTGGGGTTTTTTCAGGTTGTCTTATAACATTATAGGCAATGACTAACTGGTGATAGTTTAGTACCTGGGGAAGTTCTAGCCATTGCAGTTCCCTTAGAGCCTGACAGTGGTGGGTTCTAAAGGTGGAGTTGTTAGCAAACTTGGCGATTTTATTTTAACACGACTCAAGTTTGGCAAAAGTCAAGTTTTCTAAGCTGGGTAAGAATTGGTGCAGCATACATTAGAGTGGACAAGAAGTGAGTTTGGGCTAGAGTAATTTGTGCTTTTTTAGAGAGAGATCTCTTGTGTCTGTATAGTGTTCCCATTTTTTATGGACTTTTTTGATAGTTTGGGAAGTATGGACATTGAAGAGTAGATTTTTGTCAATTTCAATGCCTAGGAGTTTGGTATGGTTGGAGGGAGAGATAATAGTTCCATTTTTGGAGGAGATAGTGAAGGGTAGAGGGGTAGGCATGGTTTTGTTGGGGATGAAAAGTAGCAATTATGTTTTGTTAGGGTTTAGGATAAGTTGAATCTGAGTGATCCATCTTTCCACAGAGATAAAGGATTCCTGGGTGAGTTGTTGTAGAGTGCCAAGTGATGGACCAGAACAGATAAGAGTTGAATCGTCAGCGTATTATATAAGTGAAGCATGCTGTGTGGTGGCATGGAGATTATTGGTAAATATGGAGAAGAGAAATGTGCCTGATATTGAGCCTTGTGATACGCCTATGGTAGTTGGAATTAAGGGGGATAATACACCTTGCCATTGGACAGATTGCTGCCTCTTTGACAGATAGCTTTTAAACCAGGCTATGGTGGAGGGGGCAAAGGATAGGGAGGCCAGGGTGTCTAGTAGTAAGGAATGTGAGACCATGTCAAATGCTTTGGAGAGGTCTAAACATATTGCAGATACAAAGTTGTTGTTATTTCTGTCCTGATTGACCAGATTGGTGAAAGAGAGCAGAGTGGTTGTTGTGCTATGGTGTTGCCGGAAGCCATGCTGTGTCGGGGAGAGGAGATTATGTGAGTTTAGGAATTACATTACTTGAGAATGTATACATTTCTTGAGTATTTTAAATAAGGGAGATAGAATGGCAATGGGGCGATAATTTGAATATTCATAAGAGTTTCTGCCTTTGTGAAGTGGAATAATATATGATACCTTCCATAGTTGTGGGATATATGTTTCTTGTATGGAGCTGTTGATAAGAATAGAAATAGGGTAGGATAAGGATTCAGCAGCTATTTTTAGGAAGTTTGCTGGTAGATTGTCAGCAGCAATGGTGGTAGGTTTCAGTTTTAGGAGGAGTTTTTTAATTGCGGAGGAAGGAACGGGTGAGAGGGAAGGATGGGATGTTGTCTGGGCATTTGGTTGGGTTATATGTAGGGTTATTTTTGGATAGTTGGGAGGATAGTGTTAAGACAGATTCTGTGAAATGGTGATTAAATTGGGAGGCAATGTCCTTATTGTCATTGGTGGAGTTGGGAGTGGTAGTTTTGCCTGGTTTTAGAAGAGAGTTGATGGCATGCCAAAACTTTTGGGGATCTTTTGAGTGCTTGTTTTGGATATCAAGGAAGTAATTTTGTTTGTCGAGTTTGGTTGGTCTCTTGGCCTGATTTCTAAGTTGTAGGTAGTTTTGTTTGGCTAGGCTAGTATTGTCCTTCTTCCAGGTTTTCCAAGCCTTGTCTCTAGAATTTAGTTGGGCTCTAGTTTCCCTAGTTAGCCATGGTGCATAGTTTGCCTTGGCTCTAATTTTCCTAATGGGTGCAAGTCTGTCAGGACATTGGTGGGATTACTGTTAAAGTAGTCAATGGTCTGGTCTAATTCTAGGGTTTGCAGTGGTTTCCAGTTACTATGTTTTAGAATACTGTTAAGTTCTTGTATATTTCATTTGCAGTCATCTCTGACTTGTCTAAAAACAATGGTTTTGGCTATGTTGGTATGTTTCTGCAGGAGGAAAGTGGGGAGATGGTCACTAAGATCATCTGGAAGGCAACCTGTCTGGTAGTTTTGTTTGGGGCAGTTGACTAGTGTCCAATCTAGAATGGATTGTTTATGGGTTCTTTTCTCGATTCTAGTGGGTTCTTGGATAAGTTGTGTAAAACTGAAAAGATTTTAGTGGGGTTGTTAGAGGTACAGGCTAACCAGTCAGTGTTTAGGTCACCTAGTAGGATGGTTTCTTGAGGGAGATTATCTGTGGCCCATTATAATATTTCTTCAACGGTGGGAGAGTTATTGCCTGGGGGAATATAACAGCAGAGAATAATGATAGTTTTTGTGTCATTTATGCTTAGGGTTGAACTTAAGGTTTCGGCATTTTGAAATTTAGGTATGATTTACAAAACATTTACAGCTTAAATGTTTACATAAAGGCAAGTTTTACCTTATTGCATTCAGCAGAATTCCTTTGTCAGATTTTGCACTGCATAGCTTACTTTTCTTTAAGAGACTTCCTATGTAGAAGCTGTAATGGCATGTCTGACTTAAAAAAAATGCCATCCGAGTCCTTCAAATCTGCCACTCAGTCCACCATGATGCCAGTCAAGTACCTGTCAGAAAACTAGGCATGTAGACCTGAAGAGGGATTGTTCCACACCCCTCAGAACAAAAAGACCTAAAATAGGAACAATGAGGTCATAACATCCCTGTATTCTTCCCTTGTAAGGCCAATTGTTGAGTGCAGCACCCTCTTCGGCATATACCTCGCAAAGCACATGCAGCAGCTGGAGAGACCACACTTAGCAGGAGAATCCAGGGCCTCAAACATCTGCCTTACACAGACACGCTAAAATCTCTGTCCCTCTATTCAGTTTCATACAGACTCCTCAGAGGTGACCTCTGTCTGGCATACAAAGTAATCTCAGACCCCATCTTGATGGGACTGCTGCATATCTGCAAGTCAAACTGCACTCGAATAACCTGCATGTACGTCAACCTGGTCTGTGACATAAATAGGACTTGTTGGCGTTAAGCTCAACAGGGTCTTCTTTCCCCGCTGATTCTCCGAAGGCCTTTCCCTTGACTGTGGTTTCACTAGATAGTTGGTCTCTAGGAGAAAATCTTGTTCATCCATTCATGTACATCACTAACTGATTTGTGTCTCAGAGACTCCCCCCATCTGTGGAATAGACTCTTTCTCCACGTCTAGCAGAGTACCTCATTATCCCTTTTTAAACATAACCTGGATAACTGGATGGGAAACAGAAAATCCACCCCTGGTATTCCACCTGTGTCCCTGCTGGACAGGGGCTTTGGGTGCTGACTTGTGGAAACATGGGCTAAAGTCTTGGCTAGGCTTATAAAGGCCTCAGGGCCAAAAGTCTAATAACTTCCTATGATCCTATGAAATGATGACGGTAGATAGATTTATTGCTTTATTTTATTTTCATGCTTTGTGCCCCAGTTAGACTAACACTCATTTAAGAGGGTGGCGGCTCAGTTGCTTATGTTCTTACTGGCATTTTTGATAGTGAGGACATTTATTTGGCCTAATCTCTTCCCTGGGTGACAGAATCACGTTGGGGGCTACAATGCCTTCCCCTATGCAGGTGTACACTTCATTGCTTGAAGGCTGCCACCATTTAAAGCCTTGATGCGCCTCATGCACACCCTCAAGTCACAGGTCTGCCTCTTTCTGTCAAGTGACTGCTACAGCCTGAGACCAGCTCCAATCCCACCCCGTCCCATCCATAGAGATGGTTATCCACTTTTCCAGCTCCATCAAGAAAGCAAGTAGCGAATTGGAACTGGGTCACCTGGGCCAAAATCAGTGCTTTATCCATCTACACTACCAGAGATGGTTTGTATTTATTGTTGTAATTTAAAAAAGAAGAGTTCAGGTGATTTCATCTGAGATATACAAAGAAGCGAAAAGGCAAGCAAAACGTACATACTTATCACAGCTTCTACTGTGCATGAGTAGAGTTCTAAGGCAAGAGCCTTAAAAAAAAAAAGAACAGTGTGAATTCTTACACCCTAGAAGTGAATAAGGCGGTTACACTTTATCTCTGCTCTTCCTTCTATTTAAAGCATGGTTTTGGCTTTGCTAGAATGTGGGTAGCCTATCACGTGACTTATGTGTAGTATGTGTACTTTATATAGTAAAAAGAAGTGAAAGCCAAGAGGTTTTTGAGTGTACATGCAGCAGTTTACTTTGCATGAAGTTGAATAGAATGTATAGTTTTATAACATTATACAAGGGATTGAGATCAAGAATTTTGTTCATGTAGTTCAGTGGCAAATGTGATTTTCTTAAAAAAAAAGAAAAAGAAGAAGAAGAAAGAATGTTCTGCACAATTTCCAGCAAGAACTAGCCTTGCCATTGAGCACCCTATTCAACCACAGCCAAGTACAGGCTTCATTCCAGCAGAGTGGAGAGCTGCCATTGTCATCCCCTTGCACAAAGATGGTGCCACTACTGACCCTGGAAACTATTGCCTCATTAGCTTGACAAGTCTGATCTATAAAGCCATGGAGTGTGTTATTGTGGACCTCATAAACAAGGACATAGGCAATCTCCAAACACTTGACCCCACAAAGTTCAGATTCATCAAAGGCAGATATTGCCTGTTGAACCTGGTAGACTTTTCTTGAGACTATCACCAAGGCCCTGGATGAGGGAAAGTCAGTGCATGCAGCTTACCTTGACTTGGCCAAAGCCTCTAACAATCAACTACTCGGGCATCATCAAAAAGCTAATACAACTTGGCGTAAATCCCTGTCTCATCAGGTGGGTGGCCAGCTGGCTCACCGATAGGAATCACAAGGTCATAATAGGTGCCTCCACCTCTGACAGTGCACCTGTGTAAAGTGGTGATGTTCTTCGTGTTTCACTGTTGCAGTCATCACACTTGGGTTATCCTGCCAGGGATAGCCCTCAGTCGGCCTGAATACCAGAGGCTTAGTATTTCTGCGATGGTTGCTGTCACTCCAGGACTGATGTTAGGTTGTCAGTGGTATAAAATCTGGCAGCTGACACCATTACATCAGTCTTTCTAGCCGAGGAGCCTGAAGCAGATGCAGTTCACATGAGTGCCAGTCAACCGCTACCTGAGTTTTCATTTCCAAATTGAAGGTGAAGCCTTCTAAAGCTAAGTACCCCGTTGGGGATCCTTTTTTCTTGCTCTAACTGATGTCAGAAAAGCTTAACAATTGTCTTGCCTGTGGAAAGCAAATACCACACCGAGACTTCATTCTTACTGCATCACCTGTTTAGGCCCAGACCACAATGTCCTTTGCTGTCGCTTTTGTGCTTTGTTCAACACCAGAACTATACATCATTTGGCCCTTATTGTAGCTAAATATTTTCGCACTCAGTCCTGATATTCCGATATGGCTTTGGTAAGCTGTCCGACTACCGATCATTTGAAAAAACGTAAGGATTAAGACAGAGACAGACAGCACAGATCCAAAACTGCCAATGATGTTTCTGTTATGCTAGTCGTCAGTTCACCGGTCCTCAGTGAGGTGCTTTTGCAGACCTTGATGCCCGTTTCTGTGGATTTGCAGGCCACTACCGAGACCTGTTCAGAGTCTGGTATGCTGCGAGACTCGTCTTTGACTAAGGGTCCTAGGGATGTGTCTATCTTGGATGGGTCCGGAGCTGCTGAGCTGGCACTGGCTTCCGAGAAAATCCTTCGCACTGCCGATACTCGACACAAACTGACAACTTCTTTTACGTCTTCATTTCTTTCTAAAACTACCGAGTTTCTAAGGCCCAGGGTATGAACTACACCTAAAAAAAAACGACGACCCAAGATCAGGCACTTGCTTCTATGCCTCAATCTCAAATGCTTAAAATGCTGGAAGACCTTATTATGCTTATTAGGGGAAGCCAGGCTACCCCTTCCAAAAGAAAAAGAGACTTGTCCTCAGTAGTTTTATCTGAACAGGAGTCCAATGACTCAGAGGTTTCTGAATATGAAGACATGCAACCCCTCTCTGCTTATGAGGATTCTAATGCAGAGGAATCTATTCCTTCTGCCTCTCCTCCCTAGGATTTTTCATTTGGTGAAACACTACATACTTTAAGGGAGCATTTCCAGTGGGAATGTCAGGACTATCCTCAGTCAAAAAAGAGACTCGGAATTCTTAGATTTACCACAGCACAGACATGTAGCCATTCCTCCTGTCCTGGATGTTGTGGATGATGTTTTTATGGAATCCAGTTTGACTCCTGACACCCTTCCTCCTGCTCCCAGGAAACCTGACAGGTACTACAGAGTTCCTGACTCTCACAAATTCCTTTTCATAAATCCTACTGCTGACCCAGAGGTCATCTCCCAAGGACCTAAAGGAATTAAAGCAACCTCAACTACGAATCCCACCCCCTCAGACAGGGATTCCCGAGCTTTAGACAGATGGGATTAAAAAGTACACACCTGTGCGACTCTTGCTATCAGAGCACTAAATTGTCAGTTCCACATGCATAATATCAGCAGCATACCATGGAACTACTCAAATAAAAAATATCTTCCCTTTCTGCTTGTGCAGAAAATAAAGACTTACAAGAGCTTATGCATTCTGCAAGTCAAGTTACTAAGCACTCCTTGCAATGTGGCTATGATGCCCTAGAAGCATCTTGCAGGGCAGCAGTCACTGGTTCTGTCCTTAGAAGGCATGCTTGGTTTAAGTAACAGACATTGCCAGACCATGTCAAATCAAAATTATTGGACGTGCCACTGAACAAAGACAATTTGTTTGGCACTAAGGCAGAAGAGATCTTAAAAAAGATGGAAGAAAATGCTAAATCTATGCAGACAGTTAAAGACTTTTTACAGGTCCAGCCTCCAAGGTTCAGTGGGCACTGACCCTCCAAGCACTGGTCCTTTCCAGCCCCCTACAGGCCAGCTCAGCCAAGACCCAGGGGAAGCAGACCCCCCCCCCCAGTCATCAGTCCCAGGGAATGCAGAGATCTAAGCAATGGAGTTCCTCTTCTTCAAAAACAGGGAGTGCTAAGCCACCCCCTTATGGTAAGAACTCAATAACTTTGCACCTCCACCCCTTACCTCTGCCCACCTGCTTGTGCCACTTGGAGGAAAACTCTCCTTCCATGCAAACAACTGGGCCTCTATTACCAACGACCAATGGGTCCTAAACATAGTGTCCTAGGGATACAAATTTTATTTCCACACAATGCCAACCCCTGAAGGGTTCCCAGATCTTCCTCCAAACCAGTGGGCAGAGGCCAAAAAGCAAGTCCATTCCCTGCTCTTCATGAGGGCAATACAGCATGTTCCTGCAGACCAGATAGGCCAAGGTTTCTATTCCAAACTCTTCCTGGTACCCAGAAAAGAGGGCACCTGGTGCCCAATCCTCGATCTATCCATTCTAAACACCTTTCTGGTGATACCAAAATTCAAAATGCCTGGCTCCAGGCATTGCTTTTTGCAGACAAAGAAATATTCACATTTACCCCTACTTAGACGCTTGCCTGATTCAGGCAGACAGTCAGGAAAAGCTGTTTTTCTGGAGTAAGGAATGCCATCTGGGAAGCTGTATCCAGGCTTGTTCACAGGAATACAATTTTTTTGTGGGGGGACTAGTTTTGATTTTTTTTCATTGATAGTATACTCCAGGAAGGTCAGCAGGTCCTTTACAAAGGTCAGGTGCTGTAAAGTGCAGTTGTGTACACTTACCATAACTGTAGATGTTCGAGTGTAGTCACTGTTGCAGTCATCACATTTGGGTTATCTGCTTGCAGTAGCCCTCAGTCGGCCTGATTATCAAAGTCTTGGGTCCTGCGTTGGTTGCTGTCTCATCTTCCATGACGTCAGGTAGTCAGGAGTATAAAGCATGCAGCTGACGCCATTACATCAGTCTTTCTTGCTGTGCGGTTCCCGAAGCAGAAGCAGTTCGCAAGTGCAGGTCGGCTGACTCCTGAAAGTTTCATTTTTGAGTTTCAGATTCGAAGTCTTCAACTAAGCTAAGTACCCCATTGGGGATCCTTTTTCTTGCTCTAAACCAATATCTGTAAAAGTTAACAATTGTATTTCTTGTGGAAAGCAAATACCTCATAAAGATTTTCATTTGTACTGCATTCTTTGCTTAGGCTCAGACCACGACGTACCTCACTGTCGGTTTTGTGCCTTATTCAAACCTCGTACTATTCGTCTTCAGTTCATTTACGCATCTAAATATTTTGGTACTCAGTTCAATTATCCAGAAAAGGCTTTGGTAAGCCACCCGACTACCGACATTTCGAAAATACACAAAGATAAAGACAGAGACAGACCGCATAAGTTCAAAGCTTCCCAGATGGCTTTCCTCACGCCAGAGAAACAAATACATTTGACAACCTACTTCAAACAAGTGGCCACAAAAACCCTGCTATCTGCAAGGTAAATACTACACGCATTGGGGTTTATGGCCTCATGCATTCATCTAATTCCATATGCAAGACTGCATATGAGGAAACTACAATGGTATCTAAAAAGCCTATGGTGTCAACATTCTCAGGATCTAGAAGCAATGATTCCTATCATACCTTGCCTACGCCTAGAGTTCCTTTGGTGGGCAGAAGCCTGCCAACAAAACAAGGGACTACCATTCACACTACCCCCTGCCGCCCAAACCCTAACAACAGACACATCAGACTATGCATGGGGGGCTCACCAGGCAGGGAAGTGCATTCAGGGCAAAAGGAACCCAAGTCAAATGCACCTGCATATCAATCAAAAAGAAATGTTAGCTGTACAGAATGCTCTGACAGCCTTCAAGGATCACATTCTTCCAGGACAATTAATGGTAAAGACGGACAACACTACTGTTATGTGGTACATAAACAAGCAGGAGGGGTACACATTCTTACCCCCTCTGCAGACTAGCCATGGCATTGTGGAACACAGCCTTGAGCTACCAAGTACTTCTACAAGCTCAGTTCCTGCCAGGGAAACTAAATACACTGGCAGACGAACTAAGCAGAAACCTCATGGACCCACACGAGTGGAAACTGGAACCAAGGATTTTCAACATGTTGACAAGCAAATGGGGGAGCCCAGATATAGACCTGTTTGCCTCCCACCAGAACTATCAATTGGACAAATTTTGCACAAGGACTCCCCACAGACAAGCTTGGAAAGTGGATGCTCTGTCCTTCAGCTGGAAAAATCTATCAGTTTATGCCTTTCCTCCTCTGCCTCTGCTCTCCAAGGTACTACTAAAGATCAAGCAAGACAAACCAAGGATGATTTTGATTGCACCAGACTGGCCACACCATCACTGGTACCCCCTCTTGCGTAGTGTGTCACTGTTGGCCCCAAGGCACCTGCCTCAGACTCCTACCCTGCTGTCTCAGCAGGAAAACCAGATTCTGCACCCTCAGCTTCAAACACTGAACCTAGCAGCCTGGCTAATTACCTAATCTCTCCTTTACCATCCTTCAGTAAACCAGTCATGGGTATCATTTTAGAGGCAAGGAGGCCTAGTACTAGAAAATCTTATGCTGAAAAATGGAAAAGATTCTGTGCTGGAACCAATCTCAATGGATGAGCACAGCAGTGCCCAGTTTACCCCATATTCTTCAATACTTAACTGAGATGCTTCACAAGGGCCTTTCCTTTTCCTTCATCAAAATTCATGCCTCAGCCATTTCAACTCATTACAATACAGAAAAAACCATCTTCTCTCATCCACTGCTGAAGCAATTCCTCAGAGGGGCCAAAAACGTACCTCAGATTTTACAATACTTAACTGAGATGCTTCACAAGGGCCTGTCTTTTTCCTCAATAAAAATTCATGCCTCAGTCATTTCAGCTCATTATAACACAACCCCCCTATCCACTGCTCAAGCAGTTCCTTAGAGAGGCCAAAAATTTAAGACCACCGAGAAGAGCTCCAACTCCAGCTTGGGACCTTAACTTTGTATTGGAAAAACTCACCCTTCCTCCTTTTGAGCCAGCTGCTACTGCAGATTTAAAATTCCTCTCTTGAAAAACAGCTTTCCTTTTAGCAATCACTTCAGCAAGAAGGGTATCTGAATTACAGGCCCTTATGACAGTGGATGCTTTCATCATCTTTCATGCGGACAGGGTGTCCCTCAGGACCAATCCCTCTTTCATGCCCAAGGTGGTATCCAGTGTGGCCCTTAATCAGTCCATTCATTTGCCAACCTTCTTTCCTAATCCACAGAACAAAGGGGAATGGATACTGCACTCCTTAGATGTGCCCTGACAACTTTGATTCTTCTTGGACAGGATTAAACCCCAAAGGAAATCTGAACAACTGCTGGTGGCATTTACTGCAAGGATAGAGGGAAAGGCTATTTCAAAGCAAACCATTTCTAAATGGATAGGCCATTGCATTCATTTATGCTATAAGCACAATGGAAAACCTATCCCACAGGGGATAGACCCCATTCAACCAGGGCTGCATCTACCTCTACAGCCTTTCTCAGAGGCGTACCTACCAGGGACATCCTAGAAGCTGCTACCTGGCATTCTGTACATACTTTCACCAAGCATTACCATTTGCCAATTTTCTCTAAATCCAGAGCTGTCTTTGCCACTGCAGTCTTGCAGGGCTTTATAGCTGGTCCTAATGCTATCTAAATCCCTCCTCCCATCCTTAACTTTGGGAATCTAACCAAATGTGATGACTGCAACAGTGAAACATGAAGAACATAGTACAGTTGTGCACACTTACCATAAATGTAGATGTTCGAGTGTATTTACTGTTGCAGTCCTGGTTACCCTCCCTCCAGCCCCCTGACTTCTTTTGGCTATACCTCTTCGCTCCTTTGCTATGCTTAAAAGCTTTTTGGTGTATTGCTTTTTTGTTGGAGGTATAACCTTGTATATTTATAGATTTAATTGCTTCCCATTAGGGGGGGCATCTGACATCTGGGGCAAGAAAAACTGATGTAATAGCGTCGGCTGCATGTTTTATACCCCTGACAACCTGACGTCATGGAAGAAAAGACAGCAACCAATGCAGGACCCAAGACTTTGTTAATCAGGCCAACTGAGGGCTAATGCAAGCAGATAACCCAAATGTGATGACTGCAACAGTGAATACACTCGAACATCTACATTATGGTAAGTGTGCACAACTGTACTAACTCATTACCCAGGACAAATGGGTTTTAAATATAGTTTCCCAAGGATACAGATTTCACTTCCACTCCTTATCAACCCCAGATGGTTGGCCAGACCTACCCCCAAGTCAATGGGCAGAGGCTCAAAAGCAAATTTTCTCTCCTTTAAGCATCAGGGCTATTCAACCTGTCCCAGAAGAAGAATGGGGGCAAGGTTTCTACTCAAGACTTTTCCTGGTACCCAGAAAAGACAGTTCCTGGCATCCTATCCTGGACCTGTCTATCCTAAACACATTTTTGGTAATCCCAAAATTCAAGATGCTAACTCTTCATCAGCTGCTTCCCATGCTAGGCAAAGATGCCTGGTTGGCAACACTGGATTTAAAAGAAGCCTACCTGCATATCCCAATAAGGGAATCTTGCAGAAGATACCTACGCTTCAGAGCAGGCTATATGCACTATCAGTTCTCTGCGCTGCCCTTTGGCTTATTTACTGCGCCCAGTGTATTCACAAAGTGCCTAGCTCCAAGTCATTGCATTTTGCAGGCAAAGAAATATTCAAATATACCCATACCTGGACGATTGTCTAATTCACACAGAAAGCCAGGACATACTATTAAATCATCTGGCATTTGTAAAGAAATTGCTAACTTCCCTGGGGTACACCATAAATGAAAATAAATCACATTGTGTACCCTGCCAACAAATTGTATTCCTGGAAGCAAGCTTGAATACAACTTCTCAGATGACATACCTCATGCCAGAGAAACAAGTTCATTTGACAGTCTACTTCAAACTACTGGCCACAAAGACCCAGCTATCTGCAAGGAAAATACTGCAAGCGCTGGGGTTCATGGCCTCTTGCATTCTACTAATTCCATATGCAAGACTGCATATGTGGAAACTACAATGGTATCTAAAAAGCCTATGGTGTCAACATTCTCAGGATCTAGAATCAATTATTCCTATCATACCCTGTCTACAGATAGACTTCCTTTGGTGGGCAGAGGCCAGCCACCAAAACAAGGGACTGCCATTTACTCTAACCCCTGCCGCCCAAACCATAACAACAGACACATCAGATTATGCATGGGGGCTCACTTGGCAGGGCAGTGCATTCAGGGCAAATGGACCTGCATATCAGTTAAAAAGGAATGTTAGCTGTACAGAATGCTCTGACAGCCTTCAAGGACCACATTCTTACAGGACAATTACTGGTAAAGATGGACAACACCACTGTTATGTGGTACATAAACAAGCAGGGGGGAACCCACACCTACCCTCTCTGCAGACTAGCCATGGCTCTGTGGAACACAGCCTTCAGCTAACAAGTGCATCTACAGGCTCAATTCCTGTCAGGAAAGCTAAATACACTGGCAGATGACCTAAGCAGAAATCTCATGGACCCACACGAGTGGAAAGTGGAACCAAAGATATTCAACATGTTGAGAAACAAATGGGGGAGCCCAGAGATAGAGCTGTTTGCATCCCCCCAGAACTACCAGTTGGACAAATTCTGCTCAAGGACTCCCCAAAAACAAGCTTGGAAAATGGATGCCCTTTCCTTCCCCTGGAAAAACCTATCAGTTTATGCCTTTCCACCTCTGCCTTTCCTCTCCAAGGTACTACTAAAGATCAAACAGGACAAACCAAGGACAATACTGATTGCTCCAGACTGGCCACTCCAACACTGGTACCCCCTCTTGCGCAGTGTGTCACTGCTGCTACCATGGCACCTGCCTCAGACCCCTGCCCTGCTGTCCCAGCAGGAGGGCCAGATTCTGCACCCACAGCTTCAAACCCTGAACCTGACAGCCTGGCTAATTACCTGATCTCTCCCTTACCATCCCTCAGTAAGCAAGAGATGGATGTCATTCTGGAGGCAAGAAGGCCTAGTACTAGAAAATCCTATGCTGAAAAATGGAAAAGATTCTGTTCCTGGAGCCAAACTCAGGGGATGGGCACAGCTGTGCCCAGTTTACCCCATATTCTTCAATACTTAACTGAGATGCTTCACAAGGGCCTTTCCTTTTCCTCCATCAAAATTCATGCCTCAGCCATTTCAACTCATTACAATACGGAAAAAACCCCTCTTCTCTCATCCACTGCTGAAGCAATTCCTCAGAGGGGCCAAAAACTTAAGACCACCCAGGAGAACCCCTACTCCAGCCTGGGACTTTAACTTTGTATTGAAAAAGCTCACTCTACCTCCCTTTGAGCCAGCTGCAAATGCAGAGTTGAAATTCCTTTCTTGGAAAACAGCCTTCCTAATAACCATAACTTCAGCAAGAAGGGTGTCTGATTTACAGGCCTTCATGGCAGTGGAGCCTTTGTTATCTTTCATGCTGACAGGGTGTCCCTCAGGACCAGTCCCTCCTTCATGCCCAAGGTGGTATCCAGTGTAGCCCTTAATCAGTCCATTCATTTGCCAACCTTCTTTTCTAATCCACAGAAGAAAGGGGAATGAATACTGCACTCCTTGGACATGCACAGACAACTTAGATTTTACTAGGACAGGACTGAGAATCTCAGGAAATCTGAACAGCTGCTGGATGCATTTGCTGCAGGGGAAGAGGGGTAGGCCATTTCAAAGCAAACCATTTCTAAGTGGATAGGCCATTGCATTCATTTCTGCTATAAGCACCATTGAAAACCTATCCCACAGGTGATAAGACCACATTCAACTAGGGCTGCATCTACCTCTACAGCCTTTCTTAGAGGTGTCCCTACTAGGGACAGCCTAGAAGCTGCTACCTGGAGTTCTGTACATAGCTTCACCAAGCATTACCACTTGCCAGTTTTTTCTAAATCCAGAGTGGGCTTTGCCACTGTAGTCTTGCAGGGCATTATAGCTGGTCCTAATGCTATCTGATTACCTCCTCCCATCCTTAGCTTTGGGAATCTACCCAAATATGATGACAGCAACAGTGAAACACAAAGAACATAGTACAGTTGTGTACACTTACCATAAATGTAGATGTTCGAGTGTATTCACTGTTGCAGTCCTGGTTACCTTTCCTCCAGCTCCCTGACTTCAATTGATTATACCTCTATTCTTGTTTACTGTGCTTAAGGCTTTTTGGTGTATTTTCATTTTTGTGGGGGTGTAACCTTGTATATAATTGCTTTCCATTATGGGGCACGTGACATCTGGGGCAAGAAAAACTGATGTAATGGAGTCGGCTGCATGCTTTGTATCCCTGACTACCTAACGTCATGGAAGATGAGACAGCAACCGATGCAGGTCCCAGGACTTTGATAATCATGCCGTCTGAGGGCTACTGCAAGCAGATAACCCAAATGTGATGACTGCAACAGTGAATACACTCGAACATCTACAGTTATGGTAAGTGTACACAACTGTACTTTACAGCACCTGACCTTTGTAAAGGACCTGCTGACCTCCCTGGGTTATGCTATCAGTGAAAAAAAATCAAAACTAGTCCCCACACAAAAAATTGTATTCCTGTGAACAAGCCTGGACGCAGCATCCCAGATGGCATTCCTTACTCTGGAAAAACAAGTCTACCTGATAGGTTGCTTCTCTCAAATAGCCACCAGAACCCAGTTATCCACAAGGAAAATCCTGCAAGCTCTAGGTTTCATGGCCTCCTGCATTCTACTCATTCCATATGCCAGATTGCATATGAGGAAACTACAGTGGTACCTAAAAAGCCTTTGTTGTCAACACTGTCAAGACCTGGAAACTGTTATACCTATGACACTCTGTCTAAGGACAGATTTTCTTTGGTGGGAGCAGCATGCAACCATAACAAGGGATTTCCCTTTTCACAACCCCACGCCACCCAGACCCTCACCACAGATGCATCAGACTATGCTTGGGGTGCACACCTGGACAGCAGGTGCATTCAGGGCCATTGGAGCCAAATTAAGTACATCTGCACATCAAGCAAAAAGAGATGCTAGCTGTTCAGCACGCCCTGACAGCTTTCAGACCCCCTACTCTGTCTGGGGCCTCTAGTGATCAAAACAGACAACACCACAGTGATGTGGTATATCAACAAGCAGGGAGGGACTCACTCTTATCCTCTCTGCAGGTTCCCCATGACCCTTTGGCACACAACTTCAACCATGCAAATACACCTACTAGCACAATTCCTGCTAGGCTCCCTAAACTTTCTGGCAGACAACTTAAACAGAAACCTGCTAGACCCACACGAGTGGCAGCTAGACCACAGAATGTTGAACCTTGTAACTCAGAAATGGGGCACCCCGAAGGTGGACCTCTTTGCCTCCCACTCCAATCATCATCTCAGGAAATTCTGCATCAGGGAACCTCACAGCAAGGCCTGGAAAGTGGATGCTCTATCCTTCCAATGGGTAAACCTCTCGATGTAGACATTTCGCCCTCTATCACTCATTTCAAGGGTACTTCTCAAAATAAGGGAGGAAAAACCAAGGGCAATCTTGATTGCCCCAGACTGGCCATGCCAGCAATGGTACCCACTGCTGCACAGCCTGTCACCTCTTCCACCATGGCACCTACCTCAGATTCCAACACTCCTGACCCAGAAGAATGGAGAATTCATGCATCCTCAATTGCAGACCCTGAACCTGGCAGCCTGGCTTATTCCCTGACCTCCCCTCCAGCTGCCAGCCTAAGCAAACAAGTCCTGGATGTTATACATGAGGCCAGATGCCCCAGCGCTTAAACTCCTATACTGACAAGTGGAAAAGGTTTTGCACCTGGATCCAGGCTAAGGGAGCCAGAACAGCACAGCCCTCCCTACCTCTCATCCTGGATTACCTAGCAGACCTACTACACAGGGGTCTATCCTTCTATTCTATTAAAATTCATGCCTCTGCCATCTCTGCTCATTACAGCACAGAGCCACCTCTCTTCTCACACCCTCTCATCAAACAGTTTCTAAGAGGGGTTAACAACTTAAGGCCTCCCAGAAGAGCTCCTACCCCAGCTTGGGACCTTAACTTCTTGTGGGAAAAGCTCACCTACCCCCGTTTGAGCCTGCAGCTTCAGCAGGGGTAACATTCCTCTCTTGTAAAACAGCCTTGCTTTTGTCCATCAGTTCAGCTAGAAGAGTGTCAGAGCTACAAGCACTCACGGCTGTAGAGACCTTCATCATTTTCCATGCTGAAAGGGTCTGCCTCAAGACTTAACCCACCCTTCATGCCTAAAGTGGTGTCCAGTGTGGTTCTCAACTAGTCCATTCATTTGCCCACCTTTTTCCCTAACCCACAAAACAAGGGGGAAAGGATTCTGCACTCTCTAGATGTGCACACACAGCTCCGATTCTGTCTGGATAGGACTAAATATTTTAGAAAAACTGACCAATTTCTAGTCAGCTTTGAAGCAGGGGCAGAGGGCAAAGCCATATCCAAACAAACAATCTGCAAATGGATAGCACACTGCATCCATTTCTGCTACAAGCAGCACAGGAAACCGCCCCCAAAGGGGGTCAGGATGCATTCCACTAGGGCAGCCTCCACCTCTGCAGCTTTTCTCAGAGGGGTCCCCACCAGGGACTTCCTGGAGGCTGCAACATGGACTTCTGTTCATACCTTCACCAAGCATTACCACCTCCTTATCTTCTCCAAATCCAGGGCAGGCTTTGCCTCCGCAGTCTTGCAGGGCATCCTAGCCAGCCCCCAGTCTTCTTGACTGCCTCTACCCTTTTCTTCAACTTTAAGAATCAGCCCAAGTGTGATGACTGCAACAGTGAAACACAAAGAACATAGTACAGTTGTGTACACGTACCATAAATGTAGATGTTCGAGTGTATTCACTGTTGCAGTCCTGGTTTTCCACTCTGCATCCCCCTTGTCTCCTTCACTCTCTCTCTGTCTCTCTCTCTCTCTCTCTCTTCCTCTCTCCTTACAGGGAATTTTTGGTATTTACTTTTTACTGGTGGTGTTCTTCCACCATAACCTAGCTCCCTATTTGGGGGCTCCTGACAGTTGGGGCAAGAAAAACTGGTGTAATGGCATTGGCTGCCTGATTTTATATCACTGACAACCTGACGTCCGTCCTGGAGTGACAGCAACTTACACAGAAATACTAAGCCTCTGGTATTCGGGCCGACTGAGGGCTACCCCTGGCAGGATAACCCAAGTGTGATGACTGCAATAGTGAATACACTCAAACATCTACATTTATGGTAAGTATACACAACTGTACTTTCCCTAGGGATCTGTTCTGGGACCCCTACTGTTTGGCATCTAATTCTCAGAGGCCCAGGCAAAGACAAAAGGCCTGTGGCTGACCAAGTTTGCAGACGACTGTAAGTTGGGTACTGTCATGACTTCCTGTTAAATAAAATCAAGAATTCAATACACAGGAGGTTCAGGATCAAAAAGTTTACTAGTGTACACCAGGAGGCAAAAAACGTACAAGTACAGAATTTTGTCTAACATGAAACAGGAAGCACACAATTTTATATAGGTTTAACATTCAAGCTGTGCTCACCTTACTGACGTGGTATGTCTCAGGGCATCTACATCACTTTAGCTTACAGTCCTCTATTCATAAAAACTGCTGATGCTGTATATTTAAAAAAGTTTTCCTCTGGTAACAATACGGCCTTGCTATCCACCTGGTCAGACATAATGTCTTTCTGTAAAGTTACTTCTTCAAGGTTTCATATCAGTTCGAATACAATAGCAGATTCAGTCTTCTAATACACATCTTTGTTCACTGTTACACTTTCCCACCAGCTGCATGCTATCTTAGTAACACATATAGAAGGCCAAATCATCCCAGCAGGAAAGAGCAGAAGATTTCATCATTTTACACATTTAATTTCCTGACCCAGCAGATAATCACTTGTGAAAAGCATAAACATTAAAACTTGCTAAGTTAGCATCTGCCAGGGTCGAAGGCCAGCTTGCTTCAAGCCACACTGCAGTTTCAAAACTACTTACATTTACACATGGATTAATCCTTTCTGTTATATGATTAATAGAGTAAACTGCATTATATACTACTTTGCTTTTAAACTAGCATTTCTCATATATTCAAATACACATTTTTCTAACACTTCCAAATGATGTTAACATACTACAAGAAGGTCTTGCAGCAACAAATGACTGGTGCCAAACTCATGCCCTTAAGTTAAATGCAAAAAATGTATTCATACCATTCGGCAAAAACATGGCCCCTACTGATTATCACATCAACGGCAACCCCCTAAGCACACAACCTATGGTGAGAGACCTGGGTACACATGTTGACAACAATCCCACATTCGACCATCATGTAGCGGCAGTGGTCAGGTAAGCCTTTTACTTGGTTCATTTCATAAGTAAAGGGATTACATCCAGATAAAAGAAGTTTGCTACCTCTCTGTACTCCTTCCTCATTAGACCAATAATTGAGTACAACACCCCATTTGGTATGTACCTCTCCAAACAGCTGCACCATCTGGAAAGGCCACAGTAGTATCTCACAAAGAGAATCCATAGCCTCCAACACCTGTCCTATGTGGACAGGCTCAAATCACTATCACTCTACTCAGTGTTGTACAGATTGCTCAGAGGTGATCTGTGTCTTGCCTACAAGGCACTCTTGCATCCTGCCCTACTAGAGATGCTTCATATCCGTAAGTCTAACTCCTTGTGCATTACCTGATCAAAAGGCCTAAATCTAATATGCAACATTAACAAAACCTGCTGGAGAGACAGATTTGTCTCCCAGAGGCTGTCTCATCTCTGGAATAGACTCCTCATACATGTTAAATAGAATATGTCACTAACCCTCTTCAAGTGCAACCTTGATGAGTGGATGGAAAACAAAAATTTGTCCGAAGGATTCCACCTGTGTCCCTCACTTGACAGGGGTGACAGGTGCTGACTGAGGTTTCTTTTTTGGGGATAAACTCTTGGCAGGGCTTGTAAGGACCCCAGGGCCATTAGCCTAGTAACCTCCTATGATCCTATGAAAAGTTTCACCAGAAAGACTTGACTTGGGTTATTATGTATATAGTATGTTGTGCAGGTTACAAAGCCTAGCAAGAACTTAAACAAGTATCTAACATTTTGCACATATGCTTTTACTGTGTAAGATATTAGATTCTTTTTAAAAGCATTTCTTAAACTGTGTAATCCATACAGCATAATCTGAGAGATACTGAGTACTGGTTCTGGCTCCAGTACCACTATGTTGACCCATTTAAACTTCATTGGCATTACTACTTTGTTTTGACTGAATCATTAGGTTTGCTTATACTGAATTAGTGAGGGAGAAAGCACAACAGCTTTTGAAAATAAAAATTCTATCATTTTAATCTGGTGTATCCTGAATCACTGCCAGCACTATGTGCTCTTTTGTGTTACAAATATCCTTCACACAGTCTCTTGATTCTCAGCTCAGAGCATTTATTGATAAAATATTGTATTTGCAGGTGAACTGCTGCTTATTACAGTGATGTGTTTTTCACATTTTCTCTCACTTTACATGTGTAATAAATTGTCTGCATTAACCTTATGCTGAAGATCTGCAGATGACAAACTTTTGTCAGGAGTTTGATTCCAACAAGCTCTATTTGCATAATGTGCAAATCTGAGCAAGTGATTAACCAAAAATTGCTTAATTTTTGTAAATAGTTCCCTTTATTGATGTAATATACATTCTGGGATTCAGGAAAAACCCCAGTGCTGGTGGTAAGAACTTAGGCAGAAGGGGGTTGTTTACACAATGTAGACATTTGCAGTACAAAGACAATTCAGCTGCAATGAAGAAAGACCTCATTTTCACCTAATCTGCATGTCCCTGAGTCATGGTGTGGTAATGGTAGTGCTAACCATCACTTTCCTGCAGTAGTAACACTGATGGACACACACACACACACACACACACACACACACACACACACACACACAAACACACATACACATATGAACATACCCCATACCTGACCCCAAGTTGACAGACGGTCCTTGATGTTTCCTCGTATATTTTCCATGCTTTCTTAAGTCATGGTTAATTACACTTTGTCATTAATGCCAGGCATTACAGCTTCACAATTCTTACTGTGCAGAAACTGCATTGTAATGCTGATCTGTTCATCCATTAACTTTTTAAGTGACTCCAAGTCCCATTTCAAAAACACTTCCTGGTGTTGTCTGGTGGTCATGCCATCTTTGGCTTGATGCCTGCCCTCCAAGTGGCACTCCTCCATCTGTCTCAACTGTCATTGATTTTACAGGACTCACCTGCTCTTGTCTCTTATAAGCAAACCTCTCAGCTGTCCAGATTTTAGCCACAGATTTCTAATCTGTTTCTCATAAAATGTGTGGTTTTCTG
This sequence comes from Protopterus annectens, assembly GCF_019279795.1. Classification (NCBI taxonomy): domain Eukaryota; kingdom Metazoa; phylum Chordata; order Ceratodontiformes; family Protopteridae; genus Protopterus; species Protopterus annectens. The sequence goes on from NC_056729.1 coordinate 907,690,378, forward strand.
GCAAACTGTTGAGGATTACAATTTGTAAATAATGACAGACATTTGAGTTTCAGGCTTCATATCCTTAAGAAAATTCACACTAAAGCAAAAACTGTTATTCTAATAACTTTCTAATGTTATAAAAGAGAAATAATTCAGATCCATCCATGATTGTAGGTCTTTGTCTCAACCCAGCTGCTGATCATATTATGATTGTTTTACTCAACCCTGGAAGTTCCTGCAACTTGAATGTATCCATGTTTATGCAGTAAAGGAGACTTGGTTTCAGTATAACATAACACTCCCTCTATACTACTGTTCAGCACCTGCCATGCATTTAGGCCTATGGGAAACTGTATGGTATATCAGTATTTGTTAATGATCCTATAATATCCAGATTCCTTCTGACTCACAAACTGAGCTTACTGTGGTCCAGATCACCCTTAATAAGACAAATTATTTTACAGCATGCTGTGTATCACCTTTTATATCCCCTGATGACCATGAAAAAGTTATATTTTAGCTTAATTGCCCCTAAATAAAAACATGTTTATGTTGGGGGAGTTCAGTTACCTTGCTAGTTACTGGAATACCTGCAATACTGCAAATTAATGGTAACTCTTTGGAACAAATTGTCGTCCTACTTACTAAGGGTCCTGTCATTGTAGATCCTATCCTAATCTACATCACAGCTTCCATCACCTCTGATACCTTACCTCATACCTTTGTCCCTGAACCAACTGAGTCATAAGTCAGTGATCTTCTCTACCAAGACTTAAAATTGTAAAACTGTGCTAGTAAACACCTCAGAATTCAAGAAATATAAAAAGTCAAATATACTAACGTTATGAAGAGGTCTCAAAATTCTCTTGTAATATTTCCATTTCTCATGCAGTTGTAGAGGCTACTTATACCTTAAAATCTTATTCGTATTTAGTAAAGAATGTAGACCAGGCAGTCCCCAGCTGAATGAAATATAAAGGGAAATTCAATTATAAACTCCCTTGGTGGTCTAACCACATTAACAAACACTACAATAAATGTAAAAAAGTACTAAATGCCTATTTCGATGGCAGTCTTCCCACGTAAATGACTTTATTAAAAGATTCAGTAAAGAAATGAAAAACATCATAAGGAAACTCAGAGCTAAATATGAACTGAAAATGGCATCTGAAAATTAAGACAATTGCAAATCCTTCTTCAGTTATATTAGAAAACTAAGAAACAGCACACAACAATGCTCTGAAATAATTAATGATGACAATAACTACTCAAACTCTAAGTATACAGGCAATAGACTAGCAGTTATAGTTCTTATTTCACATCCGCTACAGATGCTCAAGTTCTACAGATCCCAGAGTCTTTTCCCCATCCTGTGAATACCATGATTTAACTGCTGTTTCCAAGGCCAAAAATGCCACATCAATGAACCCTGACAGTATACCCTGCTGTCTTGTAAGTAGTGCCAAACATGCCCTCTCAGCCCCTGAAGACCTGTTTAACTTAAATCTCTCCACAGGCTATGATCCTGAACCTTGGAAAAAGTCCTTTGTAATGATGGTATATGAAGCTGCACTTTCCTCAGACTCATCATTCTAACAAGCCTAATAGGTGGCGTGCGTTGTATAAGACTTTGTAAATGCCAGCATTAAAAATCTTTACTACTTTGGACCTATATCAGTTTGGCTTTTCCAAGTGAAAGTCTTGCTTAATAAATCAAGTCAGCTTCTTCAGAAAGGTCATGAAAGCTGTGGAAGGCAGCTACACAATCCATACTGTTTACCCAACCACTCCACATTTATGTATTGTAAACAGATCAAAGACATAAGCCTTGACCAAAGTGTTCTGAGGTGGATAGTAGCCGGAATAAATGCAGTTAAATTTGAAAGAAAGATGGTCACTAGTGATGTCCCTCAGGGCTTGTGTACTGAAACTGCTCTTGATCAGTATCTGTTTCCCCCATTTTCAAACTACAAATCCAAATATTTGGCTAAATGATTCTGCTGATGACTATAAACATGGAGTTGTAGTTAGGTCAGCTACCAATACTGTGACAATGCAGAAAAGAACAGACTATACAAATCATTTGTTGTGAGAATAATGACCTCAAATTAAATGCAAAAAAAGTAAGTGTTGTCACATTTGGCAAATGCAACCTTTCTTGTGCCTATTTAATAGATGACACCCCTCTCCAGGTTGATTCAGCCATTAGAGATCTTGGTACCTTTGTTGACCACTCCCTATCCTTTGACCATCATAGGAAATCCTATCAGACCCAACTAACATTCAGAGGCAGATTATCTACGTCTAAAGAAGTTATCCTTCCTATATACTCAGCCCTTCTAAGACCTATTATAGCATATAACATGCCTTTTACATATATCTTTTCAGACGTTATACAACTAGAAAAACCCCAGTGGTTCCTGATTACCTTTAACTACTAAGACAGGCTTGAAACTATGTTCTGTGATCTAAAACACTGTGAGAAAATAAACAGAATCCACTAACAGGATAGATTATTTTCACAAAGCTTATTGATTTGTGCAGTAAATTACCTGTACATGTTTGGGAAACATGAGAAGTGTTCAACCATAATTTATACAATAGACAACACCTTGAGTGATGTATAGCTGAATATCACTTTTAATAAACAATGGACTTTTCATTTTTTTTCACTGTTGTAAAACTGTGGCTTTGGTATATATAACTTGGTGGGTGAGAGTCCCCCCCCCCCTCCCACAGAAGAGCCCCGTGGAAAAAAAAATCTTATTACATTGTTTACTGAGCATGGATGTTAGTCATATTGTTTGAAGATTATGTCCACTGGAGAAATAATGTTAGCTGTATAGTCATGAATTCCACATTAAGCAGAGTGATAACCTAGTTAACTTTAAGAATAATCTTGACAGTAGGGTGAGCATCCTTTAATTCTTCCCTCAGGCCACTCTTGTTTTTCCCTTTTGGAAGGAGGAGGTGTCCCTTGAAGGTGGCTGCTGGGAAGGCTTAAATGGTCCTTGTACTCTGTGATAATGAGATACTAATATATTCCTCACAAGAGCAGGTATTTGGACTTCATATACGCAATGTACCCCTCTGCCTGACACCCTGTCATGCTGGTTAAAGACAATTGCTTTAATGGTATAGGTGAATGTTATATTTTCTCTGTGTCGTTGGGCCTTTGTGCCATAATGATTTGTGAATTTTCTATATAAAATGAAAATTGTGCAAGGAAAAGTGGATTTTTCTTAGTAGCAGGTTTTTGTTGGGAGATGTTTGCTTTTATTTTACATTTTGTTGTAGAAAGTCAAAACAATTTCAGTTAGAAGTATTTAGAAAATAAAGCTTTTTCTAAATTAGATTGGTGAGAGAAAGAAAAACAATTCATTCTTTGTTTTTCTGGGAAGCAGTGCAATGCATAATCAGTGTGTAGGGCTTTGCCCCATAGTTTATGTCTTGTCAACTCTGATGTTCTTCGTGTTTCACTGTTGCAGTCATTACAATTGGGTTATCCTGCTGGCAGGCTACCCTCAGTCGGCCTGAATTCCAAAGTCTAGGTCCGGCGTCGGTTGCTGTCGCATCTTCCCTGACGTCAGTGCACCAGGGGTATAAAAGATGCAGCCGACACCATTTTCTTCAGTCTTTCTTGCCACGTAGTGCCTGAAGCAAAAGCAGTTCGCAAGTGCCGGTCGGCCGACTCCTGAGTTTTTCAAATTCGAAATTCAGATCCGAAGTCTTCATTAAAGCTAAGTACCCCGTTGTGGAAACTTTTTTCTTGCTCCAGACCGATGTCAGAAAAAGTTAATAATTGTATTTCTTGTGGGAAGCAAATACCTCATAAGGATTTTCATTCTTACTGTATTCCTTGCCTAGGCCCTGACCATAACATTGTTAGTTGTCGGTTTTGTGCTAGATTTAACCAATGCACTATTAAGCGTCTGTATGATTTTGCATTCCATTACTTTGGCAGAAGATTTAATTACATGATGCCATCGGAACAATTGACTACTGGAGTTTATAAAAAGCTCAAGGAAAAAGAAAAGGACAGGCATCCAAGATCCAAAACCGACGACGAGGCTTCTGCTAGGCCTGTTGCCGGTTCGGCGGTTCTCAGTGAGGTGCTTTCGCAGCCCCTGATGCCCGCTACCTCAAAGCCACAGGCCGCTTCCGACTCCCAGGTGGAGCCGACGAGGCCGCTGGAAACTCAAGGTATTGGACACTCGGAAACTATTCCCTCAGATGGGTCTGGAGCCGCTGAGCAGGCATCGGCTTCTGAGGGTGTTTTCAGACCTACACAGTTATATGTGAAACCTACTTCAGCTTCAAAGGCAAAGACTAAAGCAACTCTAAAGACAAAGAAACGAGTACAGCATTCTCCAGGACAGGCCTCCATGCCTAAGAAACAGATGTTTAAAATGGCCGAAGACCTTATTAGTTTGATCAGGGGTTCCCATCCCCCTTCTGATAAGAGGCCTAGGCAAGAGGTAGAATACGAATCTTCAGACCAGGTTTCCATTTCCTCTGATTCCTCATCTGAACAGGAATATTCTCTTCCTCCCTATGAGGACTCTGATGCTGAAGAATCTATCCCTTCAGCCTCCCCTCCTGAGGATTATTCTTTTGGGGAGACACTGCATACCATTTGGGAGCATTTCCACTGGGAGAGCCAGGATTACTCAGAATCCAAGAAAAGGCTCCAATACTTCCTTTTATTGCCTCAACACAGGCCCCTTGCTATCTCACCTGTTTTAGACATTGTAGATGATCTATTTTCAGAATCCATTCTATCTCCAGAGTCTGTACCGCCAGCTCCTGTTAAGCCAGACAGATACTACAGGGTTCCTGATTCACATAAATTTCTTTATAAAAACCCTGCTGATGATCCAGAAACCATCTCTCAGGGTCCCAAAGGGGTCAAGGCTTCTACTGCAAAAAAACGTATCCCCTCTGATAGGGATTCTAGGGCCCTAGACAGATCGGGTAAAAAGATTTATACTTCTGCAACCTTGGCTTTAAGAGCCTTAAATTGCCAATTCCATATGCTTAAATATCAGCAATGTCTGATGTCACTGCTTAAACAGAAAATGGCAACAAATTCAGAATGTGCAGGCAACAAGGAAATGCAGGATTTATTGCATGCAGCTGAACAAGTTGGAAAGCATACTTTGCAATGTGGTTTTGATTCTCTAGAGGCCTCCTGCAGGGCTGCTGTTACAGGTTTTGTCATTAGGAGGCATGCTTGGTTAAAAGAACAGAATTTACCTGATCGTGTTAAAGCAAAACTATTAGATGCTCTATTACAGCATGATACTCTGTTTAGTGTTAAAGCAGAAGAGGTGTTGAAGAAAATGGAGGACAAAGCTAAATCTATGCAAACAGTCAAAGATTTATTGCAGGTACAGCCTCCCAGATTTAGCAGGAACTGGCCTGCAAAGAATTAGTCCTTTCCAGTGTCCGATAGGCCACAAAGCGGCAGATACAGACGCCCCAGAGGCAGATCACAGCCCCAGGGCTCATACAGGCCTAAACAACAGGGTGCTTCTACCTCCAAGAGCGGAGAGGAAAAATCACAGCCATACAGGAAACAGTCTTAATGACTTTCCCCTTCCAGCTCCAAGCACTTATCTTTTGGCAGCCCCTTTGGGGGGGAAAACTAGCACTTTTTTCACAAAATTGGCACATGATCACCCAGGACAAATGGGTTCTAAATATAGTATCACAAGGCTACAGGTTCCACTTTCACACCCTGCCAAGGCCAAAAGGTATGCCAGACCTGCCACACAATCAATGGGCAGAGGCACAAAAACAAGTTTCATCCCTCATGGACATGAGTGCCATTCAACAAGTACCAGAGCAAGAGCAGGGACAAGGATTCTATTCAAGACTGTTCTTGGTACCCAGAAAGGACAAAGCCTGGAGACCAGTACTGGACCTATCTATTCTAAACACATATCTGGATATTCCAAAATTCAAAATGTTGACTCTACAGCAGCTTCTGCCCATGTTGGGCAAGAAGGCTTGGCTTGTGACTTTAGATCTAAAAGAGGCATACCTGCATGTCCCAGTCAGACAAACATGCAGAAGATAACTCAGATTCAAAGCTGGCTCAATGCACTACCAATTCTCTGCACTGCCCTTTGGCTTAACTACTGCGCCCAGGGTCTTCACAAAGTGCTTTGCACTAGTAATTGCATACTGCAGACAAAGAGAAATACAAATATATCCTTACTTGGACGACTGCCTCATTCAAGAAGAGAACAAGGACATTCTACTACAGCATCTGGCGTTTGTAAAGAGATTACCATCATGCCTAGGGTACACAGTCAATGAACAGAAATCAAAACTAGTACCCTCTCAAGAGATAATATTCCTGGGTGCAAGCTTAAATACAACTGCCCAGATGGCTTATCTCATGCCAGACAAACGAAGACAACTGACTACCTATTTCAAACTGTTGGCAACAAAGGCCCAGTCACCTTCAAGAAAAATTCTGCAGGCTTTGGGCTTCATGGCATCCTGCATTCTACTAATTCCATATGCAAGACTGCATATGAGGAAACTTCAATGTTACCTAAAAAGTGTTTGGATTCAACATTGCCACAGCCTGGAAACAATAGTTACTCTAATTCCCTGCCTGCAACAGGAGTTTTGATGGTGGGCGAAGGCCTGTCACCAGAACAAGGGACAGCCATTCACTCTACCCCCAGCCACACAGACATTAACAACGGATGCATCGGATTATGCCTGGGGAGCCCACATAGCAGGAAGATGTATTCAAGGCACATGGCCCACAAACCAAATGCATCTACATATCAATCAAAAAGAGATGCTAGCTGTTCAAAATGCCCTGACAGCCTTCAAGGACCTACTTCATCCGGGCCAACTGCTGATAAAGATAGACAATACCACAGTCATGTGGTACATAAACAAGCAGGGTGGCACTCATTCCTACCCCCTTTGCAGACTAGCCATGACTTTGCGGGAAACAGCATTGACTTACCAAGTACGTCTGCAGGCACAATTCCTGCCAGGAAATATAAATACTCTGGCAGACGAACTAAGCAGAAACCTCATGGATCCCCACGAGTGGAAATTGGATCGACAAATCTTCAGCATGATAACAAGGAAATGGGGATGCCCGGACATAGATCTATTTGCCTCACCTCACAACTGCCAACTAAAGAGATTCTGCACAAGGATTTATCGCAGACAAGCATGGAAAGTGGATGCCCTATCTTTCAGCTGGAAAAACTTAACAGTATATGCCTTTCCTCCTCTGCCTCTCCACCCCAAAATACTCCTAAAGGTCAGACAGGAGAAGCCAAAAATGAAACTGATTGTCCCAGACTGGCCACGCCAGTACTGGTATCCAATCCTAAGGAACTTGTCTCAATGCCCAGCCTGGACCTTACCTCAAGTACCTCATCTACTGTCCCAGCAGAACAATCAGATCCTGCACAGCCAACTCAAGACCTTAAATCTGGCAGCATGGTGGATAATGTAGTCATACAAAACACACCTCTCACTAAAGCGGTGATGGATGTCATTTTGGAGGCCAGGAGGCCTAGTACTAGAAAATCATATGCTGGAAAATGGAAGAGATTCTGTGCTTGGAACCAGGCACAAGGAATTGACACAGCTGTACCAAACATTCCTCAGATTTTGCAATACTTGACTGAGATGCTGGACAAAGGCCTAACTTTTTCATCTATAAAAATTCATGCCTCTGCCATTTCGGCTCATTACAATACAGAGCCACCAATCTTTTCTCATCCTTTGTTAAGGCAGTACCTCAGAGGGGCCAAAAATGTAAGGCCTCCAAGGAGATCACCAATACCTGCATGGGACCTCAATTAAGTCTTGAAAAAACTCACCCTGCCTCCTTTCGAGCCAGCCGCTACAGCTGATATAAAATTTTTATCTTGGAAAACAGCTCTGCTTCTAGCAATAACTTCTGCAAGATGAGTCTCAGAGCTACAGGCACTCATGGTTGTGGAACCTTTTATCATTTTTTATCCAGACAGGGTTTCTCTGAGGACAAACCCGACATTTAGATGGAAGATGGATCACAAACTGGCTCTCAGATAGATCCCATAAAGTAAGAGTAGCGGGATCTATGTCCGAATCCATACCAGTAACGAGCGGTGTGCCTCAGGGATCTGTCCTGGAGCCCCTCCTGTTTGGCGTATACTTCTCAGAAGTACAGGCAAGCACGGAAGGGCTGTGGCTGACTAAGTTTGCGGACGACTGCAAACTGGGTGCTATAATAGAGTCTCCGGCCGACATGGAGATCCTCCAGAAGGGCCTAAATGAGACTGATGCATGGTGACTGATGCATGGTATCAAAGTCATGGTCTCAAGCTAAATGCAAAAAAATGCGTAGTAATCCCCTTTGGAAAAAACAGAGTACCCGCAAACTACAACATAGGAGGTAATCCCCTGGAATCTGAAGAAGAAATAAGGGATCTAGGGACCCAAGTAGATAGTCAGCTTTCCTTTGATAACCATGTTGCCAAAGTGGTTAGAAAATTCTTCTATGTGACCCATCTGATCAAGAAAGGGTTCGCATCAAGATTTAAAGATGTAATGATGCCCCTCTACTCTTCCCTCATCAGACCCATTATTGAGAACAATGCACCAATTGGAATGTAACTGGCTAGACATCTCCAGCAGCTGGAGAGACCACAGAGGTACCTAACTAAGAGGATTACTGGCCTCAAACAGTTGCCCTATGCAGCACAATTGAAAAAGCTAAAACTGTTCTCTGTTGCATGCTGCCTTCTCAGTGGCGATCTCTGTCTAACGTACAGAGCCATGTCCAACCCAGAATTGTTGAACATGCTCCATCTTAGCAAAACCAAATCTACTCGAGCTACACACTCTAGGGATATAAACCTCAACACAACAAAGAATAGAACATGCTGGAGGGATAGATTCCCTTTGCAGAGACTTCCCTTATTATGGAACAGGGTCCCGATCTACATAAGACAGAGCCCCTCACTGTCATTCTTCAAGAGGAACCTTGATGAGTGGATGGGTAACAGAAAGTTCACACCGGGGATCACACCAACAGCACTACTAGATAGGGGCCAAGGGTACTGGCTGCTAGTTCAAGGGTTTAGGGAACTACTAAAGGGGAGGTGAATACCACACAATGTGGCTGGGCTAATATATGCCTTTGGGCAGATAGCCCAGTACCAACCTATGAACCTATTTATGCCTAAGGTAGTGTCCAGTGTGGCCCTTAACCAAACTATTCATCTGCCTACCTTTTATCCAAACCCACAGAATAAAGGGGCGAGAATTCTGCATTCTTTGGACATACACAGACAGCTACGCTTCTACTTGAACAGAACCAAAGCTTTCAGAAAGACAGAGCAATTACTAGTGGCATATGCTGCAGGATCACAAGGAAAGACTATCTCAAAGCCGACTATTTCAAAGTGGATAGGCCACTGCATTCGTGTCTGCTATTCTCAGCATGGCAAGCCAGTACCTAAAGGCATTAGGCCACATTCAACCAGAGCAGCAGCCACTTCAGCAGCCTTCCTCAGGGGAGTACCAACCAAAGACATTTTAGAGGCTGCTACTTGGAATTCAGTGCACACCTTCACAAAGCACTATCACCACTCTACTCTAAATCCAGGTCAGGCTTTGCCACTTCAGTTCTGCAGGGCCTAATAGCCGACCCTAATGTTATTTTGCTCCAGCCTCCCAACCTTAGCTTTGGGATTCAACCCAATTGTAATGACTGCAACAGTGAAACATGAAGAACATAGTACAGTTGTGTACACTTACCATAAATGTAGATGTTCGAGTGTATTCACTGTTGCAGTCCAGGTTACCCACCCGCCATCCCCCATTTCTTTGCTGGAACTTATCTGTCCTTCTCTATTCTATACAACCTATTTGGTGTATTTGCTTGTAGATGAAGGCAAAATATATACTTTGGTGCATACATGTTTTATTGACATATTTTTGGCCTACCTTTTTGGGGGTCTCCTGACATCTGGGGCAAGAAAAACTGAAGAAAATGGCATCAGCTGCATCTTTTATACCCCTGGCACACTGACATTAGGGAAGAGGCGACAGCAACCGATGCCGGACCAAGACTTTGGAATTCAGGCCAACTGAGGGTAGCCTCCCAGCAGGATAACCCAATTGTAATGACTGCAACAGTGAATACACTAAAACATCTACATTTATGTTAAGTGTACACAACTGTACTTTCTGCATGCAGCGATCTTAACTGAAACCTTAAAAGATATATAAATGCATCCCTTGACATCAGTATGTTATTTTATTCTCCATTTCCCATGCAGTTAATCCATATTGTGTACATTTTAATGAAATATATATTTTTTATTTCTAGATGTTAACAGTTGGCTTGTAACATTTGGATTCCATCTACATAATTCGATACCTGGTTTCCCTATTCCTAAGTTTGATATAAATGTGCCGTCATATGAGCTGATGAAGAGTCAACAGTGGGACGATGTACCGGTAAGACATATGTGGTTCAGACTTACAAAAAGACAACAGATATTTGTAAAAGCAGAAGTGATCACCATACCTTTATAAAACAATATACTGTTTCTTGTTTTTTTTCTGCTGACAGAAATATGCACTTGTGTTATCACTGGTGGAAAACTTTGCTAATATGTTACTGTAAATGCCACTTTGGTCTATGTATTGCAGATGGCTCAGTTTGAGACTGTTTACCATATAATGGAAATAAACAGTTTAAATATAGGGCCTTGTATGTTTACAAAATATGTGTCAGCCGCCGTGGTGCAGTGGTTAGTGTTGTCACCTCACAGTAAGAGGTTCTTCGGTTCACTCGGCTGGAGCACCTTCTATGCAGAGTCTACATGTCCTCCCTATGGTCGAGTGAGTTTAAAGACATGTAGTAGGTGCATGTGTGTGCCTTCTGTGAAGGTTGGGTGCCGGGCTGGCAACTCGACACCATAAAAACCCCACTGCCAATCAATCTGCGGACCAGTGATCCGGTGAGGCGAACCCTAACAGGAAAAGCCAAAAGGCATTGCTTTGTATATTTACAAAATATATGATGTTATCAGTTTCAGAATTTTCAGTATTATATTTAAGTAGAAAAGAGCGTTTATAAGACATAAATAGAATGAACTGCAGCTCTAAATTAATAGTAATCTATTCCCAATCCCCAGATGAAAAATTTCATTTGTACAAATGTATTTTACGAACCTCAAATTATATGCATAAAAAAAAGCAATCCTGCAACAAAAATATGCATTCTTTACTTTTGCTTTCTTTTAGCATATAATTAAATGGCAGAGTTACCTCCTGTTGTGCACAAGATCTGACTAGTTTCCTTACGCAGTAGTATCTTACTTTGGCTATGATATGTACTCTAAGTGTCATATCACTTTAACAAATGACAATATTCATTACTGTAGCTTGCACTGCATTAAAAGGTATATGTTGTTGATGCAACACCATGCAAACTCAATATGAAGGTATCTATATTTCTATATGTTGAAATTGTGTGTGTGTGTGTGTGTGTGTGTGTGTGAGTACATCGATGCATGTATGTTTTTGTATACACAGAAAAAGAGAGAGAGCAAGAAAGGTACACACACACACACACACACACACACACACACACACACACCACCTACCCACCCACATATAAACATATTTAAACATCTTTGTCCTGCTGCACACTTACGCAGTTTTTTTTCTTTTTTTTTTTTTTGCTTGCTTTTTATTGGTATGGATTCCTACTGTTCCACTGTTCCATAATGTAAAGGAGCATTACAAAATAAAAAGTGAAAAAAATTCAGATAATTAGAAACGTTTTCTATGATGGTTTTCAGGATTGTGACACATATTAGCATTAGTGTACTCTGCTCTCTGGCATCAGCTTTGGCATTGCAGATGTTTCAGAGAATAGTGGTTGATTCATAGATGCTGCATATCAAGATACATTGTCTGGAATAAGACCAGCTTATTTGTACCATGCACTCATTTTTATAGACCTTTGTTTAAGTGTTTTATCATATTAAAAGTTTGGTTCCCAGCCTCTCACTAAAGTATATTATCCAATGTGAAAGGGGCCTTGAGTGGCATGTACGTTAAGTGGAGTTAACTGTTAGAGTAGTACATCTAGGTGTCTTAGTTCAGATTTTGCAGAATGTTTATCACAAGCAGAAAGATAATTTTTGTCATAGAGTTGGGTAACAATGCCAATAATTATACAGCAGTGAATTATATGAAATAATACAATTGAGCAGGTGACGTACATACATTCAGTGAGTCCCTATTCATGGAGCCCTTGTCTAGCAATAAAGAAATGTTAGGATCCCATTAAACTGAATTTATGCAGGTTTGTGATTTTTTAAGAGAGTACTATATAGGGGTTAATTTTCAGTCTGAGTGACACAGGGTGTAAGGTTTCTTTTGATTTTTTTATTTGCTTTGCAGAAACTGATGCGTAAATATGTGTCATTTATGTTTCATTTTAAGTTTTAACTAATTTTATTGCATCAGAATGCTGCACGTGTGCTGTGAGGATGGATTTATGTGTAAAGTGTTTGTTAATTTTCTATGGTGATTTTGCCCATGGTATTAGCATTAGATAAGGGGGTGCAGGGACAAAGGCCTTGAAAAAACTTTTTAAAGTGTTTCTATGACTTCTTTAATTATAATCAATTTGATGGTAGTAGTTTCAGTGAAAGTGGTTTAATTGGAATGAAATTCCAATAAAATTATTGTCATAATTCACTGATGACTAATTCTTGCAGATTTTTTTGTTTTATTTTGCAACAATAATGGCTGAAGGTAAAGGATGTAAGCGTGGACAGTTTTGTGTACTCCTATCAATCTGTTTATTTTAGGCAGTAGGAGGAATTAGAGATGCCTGCAGAGACCCATGCAGAAATGCAAAGTATATGCAGACTTCACACAATGCAAATGCAGATCTGATTGAGCCCCACATCTAGTAAAGAGAATGTATTAATGCTACACCTCCATACATTTTCAGTGATTGTGGGGTGGAACAATTCTCAAAATCACTGTTAAACTTGGAATAGCCAGCAAATAGTTAATCTTTATAGAAAAATGAAAACAAGACAATGCTACAGGTATGTAGTATGGGTGTACTGATGTTGCATATATTTGTCTCCTGTTTAAAATTTGTTAGGAGCTTGCTATTGCAAAATTGATGGTTACACTGCAGAAATACATGTTTCAGTAAATGACGTTTGGGCTAGTTAAGAGCGCAAGATGTCAGTGAATTATGACAATCTGAGAGTTAATTGAATATATCAAATTCTGTTCTTGAAAACAGAAAGTTACTGTATTCACACTCAGCGGATTTGCAAAGTCACACCTTTAGCAGTAGCAGTCAGTATAAATTCTTACTTACCCTAACATGTATTTGTTTTTTAAATCAAGTTTAAAAACAAAAGCTAAACAAATGTAAATATCTGCTGAACAGTAGATGGTACTTAAAAAGTACAAAAGGCAGAATTTTTCAGTTACATGGTTCTTTAGAATGATACAATATAACTTTTAGAAATCCATACATTCTTTTTTTACTGATTGTTATAAATAAGGCTCCTTGGTACAGATGGGATGAATAAGCCCTGCTTACCTGTTCTGGGGTTGGCAGAAGTTTGCACACACCCATGGGCACAATGTGCACACTGGAGCCTGGGGAAAATACTCTTGCAGCATAGGGCGAGCAAGCCTGCTTAGGGCCCTTCCCCTACAGAAGTGAGGGATGTCCTCTCTGTTCAACCCACTGCATGTCCCTTCAGGTGCATATGATTAGGGATGGGATGAAAATACATAAAAGTCTTTGAATCGACTGAATGGGTATTTCAATCATGGCACCTGCATGAGCTGATTGACTAAAGTGAGGGCTGATGATTGAAGGCAATGGGGGGGGGGGGGGGGTTGTCAAAAAAGAGATTAGCACATATACATTTTCATGTCTTGGAAACCACATAACCTTGACGCATTGTACCAGCAACGTAATGGCAAGCAAATCCTCACTGTCTGCTTGATTTTCTTATTATTATTATTTTTACAAAAATGAACATTGTAAACAACACTTTGTCTCTCAAGTTATTCAGTGTTCAGGGCAAGTGGTAATGATGGCTTTCTTCAGCATTGTCTAAGCTTTCACCTGACAGTGCTGACACCTTGCAAAATAGATTGTAAGTCACTTGGATTTGGCTATCTTAATTAAAAAAACAGACATATTTCCCTTGTTTTCATAATGCTAAACAACCAAACAGAAATAATTCCAGTGTTGTTCTCCACATTAAAAATTGTGGTACATTTTTGTCTCATACCTTGTCATTTCACATTGCCATTCAGTAACACTTTACTTACACAGTTATAAATTATTAATGTAAATATGAAAATATGTGCAATAAGTGACAAAAATGGTTTACAAAGTCACTGCAATGTATTGCAGACACTAATTTTAGTGTCATTTTGGTCTTTACAAATCACCATCTTACATACTGGCTGGCATCAGTTGTCAAGTGACTTGAAGGAAGTCAGTTCCAAAACAATATGTCACCATAAGGAGTTATGGTAAGACACTGTAGATGCGAATGAGTTAATTTGTGCATTGCTGTACTGTAAATTAGCAGTTTCTATTGTTTACTAGATGTGCCCAGCAGGGCCTCCAGTACCTCCAAATTATTATATTCCATGGAATACCAAGTTAGCCTGGTTAGGGTTCAGTGATGTTAGAGAGTAAGAACCACAGTTGACTTTAATTATGTATGTGTTCTGAAGATGTATAAAATATGTGTAACCAATAAGAGAGAATTATATTCTTTCAGAGTGTGAAATGAGATAGAAGACTTATGGGAAAGGTGTATGTATGTATATGTATATGTATAGATATATATATATATGTATATATATATATATATATATATATATATATATATATATATATATGTATGTGTGTGTGTGTATACAGTTTAAAGTATAAGATAACATTTTAGTCAAACAAATATTTGACAGGTGTTGTGTATTTTCATATTTAAATCAGTGTCTGTTTTTTTTTTTTTAAAGCAAGCTTCTATGAGACCTGCAGGTAATGTTAAATGTTAAAATAAATTATTCAGATCATTTCTTCTAATTTTTTTTTTTTTTTTTGTCAGCCAATTTCTGGAGTACAGCAAGAAGTGGCTCGAGAAGTGAAAGCCTTTTTATCCCTGGGAAAGATGCCAAAAGTTCAAGTCAGCAGGCAGAAATACAACTGGGAGAAAACATGGCTTTGGTTTGCGACAGTAAAATCCCTCATTGGAAAAGGAGTTATGCTTGCTGTCAATCAAGGCAAAGTGGTCACCAATGTACTCAACATTGCTAATGAAGACTGCATAAAAGTAGCAGCCGTTCTGAATAATGCGTATTACCTAGAGAATCTGCACTTCACTATCGAAGGAAAAGACACTCACTATTTCATCAAAACTACTTCGCCGGAAAGTGACCTTGCTACCTTGAGACTGACAAGTGGGCGTAAAGCACTTGAAAATGGTATTAATGTTACAGTTTCTCAGTCGACTACTGTGGTGAATGGGAGAACTCGCAGGTTTGCAGACATTGAAGTACAGTACGGTGCTCTGGCTCTCCATGTGCGATACGGTATGACACTCGATGAGGAGAGGGCCCGCATACTGGAGCAGGCCAGGCAGCGGGCTCTTTCTAGTGCCTGGGCAAGAGAGGCACAACGGGTAAGAGATGGTGAAGAAAGTAGCAAGTTGTGGACAGAAGGAGAAAAGAGGCAGCTTTTAAGTGCTGGAAAAGTGCAAGGCTATGATGGGTACTATGTACTCTCTGTAGAGCAATATCCTGAGTTAGCAGACAGTGCTAACAACATTCAATTTCTTCGACAAACAGAAATAGGGAAAAGGTAACACTGCAGCCACTGACAGGCTGCCAAATAGTACTGTACAAACATCTCCTTCCTAAGTGGAGGGCCAAGCTAAATGTCCCTGTACTTTGTTTAGGTACCATTTGGGCCTAATCATACATATGCTGAGATTTTTCTGCAGCAGTCTGAATGGGTTCAACAAAAGAAGCACCAACAAAGAAAAACTGTCAAAGGCAAAAACTTTCTTTTCAAATAAATGACCTTTTAAGGTGATCTGCTTTAAAAATTGTTTACATATGCATATCACTGCACTCAGCTGAACTGAAAAAAAAGTTAAAAAGCCTAGCTGTTTTGTATGAGGCTAATATATTTGGAATTATTTTCCTTTGATGCACTGTATTTAAAAAGTACAAAGAACAAATCAATAGTATTTCTCAGCTACTGAACTATTGACACTTCCTAATAGGAAGACATTCCTTTGCTTTGGAAGTGGTATATATCTCTGTTCATTTTGAAAAGTGAAACAAAATTACTGTTTATAGGAAAATGCTTTTAATGTGCTGCTTTATGAGAGGACAGAGGCACAAGCTTCTCATGCTATAATGAGAACCTATCTGTGGGTTTTGCAATGCTATAATCATTTGCCTTGAGAAACAAATATGGCAAGACGAATCCTTGCCACTAATAAAACAAAAGAAGTACTACTTTTTGTAAATGATGTGAGACAAGTTGTTTATGGATTTTTATATGAATTCCAATTTACTGTTCATCGGATTATAGTCTCAGAGGAGGTAATTTATGTAAAGTGTTTCAAAAAAGTTTATACTTCAGAATAAAATTGTAAAAAATATTGAACCGTGGTTGATTATCACTTTGTTATATGTGTCAGGAAACTTGCAATCCAGTGTTACAGACTTGGTCATATCTCTCCTACATTCCGTTGGTGTGCTAATGTTTTTTACTTAAAGTAATTGGAGTCTGGAAAATTATGGAAAGAAAGGAAAATGGTTAAGGAGTGAAGAATCATGCTAAGGCTAGTCTGCATTAGTAGATATGTTATGGTCGACCAAGTCTGTATCAACAGTACTAATAGATATTATTTTAATAACTTATTAGGTAAATTTTAAACACTTTTCACAGAATTTTATTTATACAGCTAAACTTTCTTATTCTGCTACTAGTATTAGTTTTTTAAGGAACTGCATGGTCAGCACAAGAAAATATGTTAATGTGTGATGATTATGCCATACAAATGCAATGGATTTCTTTGACTGGGTGACAGGAAATAGGTAAAGTGTTAGCAGGTTGCACGGTCTTTCGGAATGTTACATTTTCCTTCAGCTCTGCTTATCAAAGGGTAACAAAATATGCAGTGGTGTCACAGGCTAATGCCCAAGAACATGATTTAGATTATGGATAAATGTTAGATGACCAGGAAAAGTGATAAACAATTAATGATATAGTGGCTTGTTTGTAAAATGTCCTCTCATGAAGGCTATTACACTTATGTGTCCAGTATTTTCATAACTGGTTCTGAAAAGTGCTACATTTATAGATCATATACTGTTTTATAATAGTATGAATACACAAAATGTAGTAGAACAAATAAACAAGAAGTAGATATGTTTGTAGAACAGCTTAGAATGGGTTGTAGTGCCTGTTCTTTGACAGCTGCTGTTAGTGCTTTGCCCAGAAGTACAGGAACCCTGCTACTTAGTATAAATATGTAGTGGAGGAAAAGGGACATTGCTGATATTTGACAAAAGGGTGGAAAGTAGTCTTTGGGAGTCATATCTGTTCATTGAGATAATAAAGCAGTTTAATGGCATACAGTTTAGGCTGCAGTTTCATTCCTTGAACTTGAGGACTGGCTCAAGGAGGACACTGTCAGCAAAGTATACTTAACAGGCACTTCTCAAAAGAAGCTGTTCTGCTGTAGCCATGTCTTTTGTGCATGAAGATCAAGGTCTGATGGTCACTGAGATGACAGGTCACAGGATACAAAACACCAAGGCGAATAACTAGTAAAAAACAAAAAACAAGTGCAGAGGCAAAGACAGACGTAGCAGTCAAAATAACACGTTTAGTCTTCTTCAAATAGTACGTTTAATCTTCTTTAAGCGCTTTTCGTCAGCTAAGTCTGCTGACTTCCTCAGAAGCAGTTAACATTAATAACAACTATCCTTGTATTTAAAACCTAAACAATTAAAACATCATTATCATGTGGTCAAGTAAGCATCCCATTCATTCTATTTAAAATGACAGTGACTGATTTATCTCAAGACATGGAGAAAAAGTGTGAATAAAAAATTAGTTAAATAAATAAGTAATGAAATTCAAACAAAAACACAAATATTACAACCCTCGAGTGCTCATGTTTCTCTAAGGTATAACCACCCATATAATTAAAGGCCTTAATAGTTCAATTTCATTGAATAGTCATTAATTTAGACTCATTGAAATAAACTGGCTAGTGCAAAAGTGTCACCCCAGTCACCTCTTTAGGCTATTCAATTTGAGTACACTAGTGATAGAACAAGTATCGTTAAGTCCAGGGTGGCTGTATGCATTTAACCTCACTTGCCAAACCAATTCTAATTATTCAAGTTTGAGGGGTCTCGGTCCACCTCTACAGTCAAAATTGGCTTGATCTATAGCAACAAAGTTAAAGTTATGGTTATTATAACCAAAAATATGTTTAGCTAGAGCGTTGTCAAATTTACATTTCTTTATTGCATATAAGTATTCCTACATTCTGTCCCTGAGTCTCCTTTCAGTTTTTCCTGTGTAGAAGGCTGGACAGAATGTATATTTAGCTAAGTGGATAACAAAGGTGGAATTACAATTAAGTTTATGTTTCAATTTAAGACCTACCATTAATGTGGAAGCAGTTTGTTTCCTCCACGTATCTACAATAGTTACAGTTCTGACACTTAGACATCCCTGGATTACGTACTAAAGGTGTATTATAGCTTTCCAAGGACGCTTTGAGGTTCTTCCCTTTCCTAAAAACCACCTTTGGGCTTTCACCCAACTTTTCGAAAACAAGGGGGTACATTTTAAACAATTCCCAATTTTTCTCTAAAATGTTATACAAACATTACTACCTTCACTAAAGGTAGTTATAAAATTTGCTGTGTTTTTAGTATTAGTGTGAATCACGTCCTGTCCTACAAGTTCGAAGGTACTTACACAGTCGACCTCGGTCCTACTATCCGAATGTTGTAAAGTCAGAATATTTTTGACAGGTAATAGGGGTCTATAAATGTTGTCACTTCTCTTCTCTGTTACTTCTTGTATTAAACTGTCCAAAAGAGGTTCAGGATAACCTCGATGTAAAAGCATACTCTTGAGTAATGCACACTCATCAAAAAAGTCGTCGTCTAGACTGACCATCCTGGCTGCTCTTACCAGTTGGCCTTTGACGACAGACTTTTTTTGATGGAAAGGATGACTACTTGTATAATGAAGAAAGGTGTTGGAGTATGTCTTTTTCCTGAATATCTTAGCAGTGAAACAATTCATAGTGTAGTTCTTACTTAAAAGTACGTCAAGGTAAGCTATGTTATCCATTTCAAACATGGATGTGAATTGCAAAAAATTTGTGGTACTATTGATGTATTGTAGTACCAATTTACTCACGTCCTCATTCCCATTAAACAAAATGACTATGTCATTCAGGAATCTGGTACAGAAAATGAACCTGTTGAGGAACTCATTGTTGTTAAAAATAAACTCAGATTCCCAGTATGCCATTACCAAGTTGGCTATACTCCCTCCACAAGGTGACCCCATTGCCACCCCCACTTTCTGTAAGAAAAACTCGTTCTGGAACATGAAGTAGTTGTTAGAGAGCACTAGTTCACTAAGTTCATTGACGAGGTGGATTTCCCTATTGGTTGCATTCTGTTTCTTTAACATGAGCGCCACCCATTCAAGTGCTATATCGTGTGGTATACAGGTATACAAATCCCTCACATCTGTCGTTAGAAAGTTGAACTGGGGGTTACATTCTACAGATTTTATTTTTTCAAGAAATGTCCAAGAATCTTTACATATTTGAGACTCCTTGACTATAAATTTCTGTAATATAGTATCCACAAATTTTGCACAAGAATAAGTTGGTGACCCTCTGCTGTCAACCAATGGTCTCAACGGAGGGTTCTCTATACACGTGTATTTTCGGAATACCGAAAATACATGGGTATCTGGGGAACGACATTGTCAAGTAATTGTATGTCTTCTGGTCAATCCTACACTCAATATATAACTCCTCAATACAATCCTTAATGAGCTTGTATGCTGTGTTAACTTCTGATCTTGAACTAGCAGCATATGCGTCAGTTTTAAGTAACTCATCCATACGCTGCTGATAGTCCAATGTGCTGAACACGACTAACCCTCCTCCCTTGTCTGGTGTACAAAAGCGGAGGTTCTGTGATTTAAAAAACTGCAAATAGTCATGCTCTGTCTTATTTGTATTGAAGGCATTATTTCGTGTAGTGCCAATTGTGCTAGCATGTCTAATATCTAGCTCACAACATTTCTCAAACAACTGAAGTACTGGATGCAATGGCGGATTATAAGTACTAGAGATATATAACCTATTGTGTTCCATTGTTGTCAAACCATTACCCATCATTAAATTAAAATTAAGTTTCCTAGTGTATAGTTTGATGTCAAGAATGGTGTCCACAATGTTTAATGGTTTAGATGGTACAAATGTCAAACCTTTGGACAAAAATTCTACCATGACAGTGTCAAATTTAGTAGTACTGAAATTATATAATATAAAGTCCCCAGCCTTATTTGAAACAATTTCTACTTGTTGTGGTACTAGTAGATACTCAGTGCTACCAAAGCTCTGTTCATCAAAAGATGGTGTATTGTGAATTTCAACATCACTCGGTGCTGGATCAGACACAATGTCCACTCTAGGAAGGACTACCTGATTAAGACAGGCTGATGGTATTAGTTCTTGTTTTTTTTGCCTGTTGTCTTTCCATTTTCCTCTTGATTGGGGTTGCTGAAAGTTCTTTAATTTGGGTCTGGCCCCCATATAGGGGCCCTGCTGAAAATTTTGATGTTGTTTAGTTGAATTGTAATTGTGCTGGCCACTCTGTAACCTCTCACTCCAAGGGAGCTCCCTCAACTCGCCAACATTAGTCTCCAGTTCAAAAGGGCGGTGAGTTTTGTTGTTTTCTATATTATCACTAATGGGGTTCCTTTCAGCAGGACTGCGTCTGTGTGTAGCAGGCCCATTCTGTTCATGGTTGGATGGATTTGCTTGGTTAGAAGGAAAAATTCCTTTTCTCCATACCTGCTCTGGTGGAGGGTGAGGGTAGGCTACACCTTGCTTATATGCTTTACAGTCTCTATCAAGTTTTTTAAGTTTGTTTGATTGTAATTTCAGCATATACTCATTGATACTGGAGAAGACACGCCCATACTCAAATTTGTACCTACTGAACTCTAAATCAGACTGGATCGATTTGTCCAGTTCAGTTACATGCAAAGAAAGGTCTTCCACCCATAATGTGTAGTGTTTGACTATTATTTCAATAAGTTCCAGTCCTTGGCGATCAAACAAACTAACCAATTCAATGTGAAAAGCTGAACCGGCTTCTAAACCAGTAGGGTATGGAGCATGCCTTAAACCCTTTGGAACAATTTTCCGAGAAAGACATTCTCGGAAATAAGAAATCTCAAGTTGCAGCTTCTTAAGTTTAACCAGGCATGCATCAAATGTTTTTAATTTGTTACTAATGCCTTCAGAGTTTCTGTTTTTATTTGAAACAGCATTAGTACTACTGTCGCCAACACCAGCTTCATTTGGAAATGGAAAACATTTTTAAGCCATACAGAGAAAGGAGCATAGTCATTATTACCTTCACTTCCCTGAGGACGGTGAGTGTCTTGTCGAGACCGCTGTGTTGGATTACCAAGATTTAAACCTCCAAGTAATGAATTAACCAAGTTCCCTGAAATAGCGTCGGTTGTAGTAGAATCACGTAAACAGCTTCTGCTATCAGGGTTAATGTCACCGGGGTGACCCAAAACATTGACATCGTTGTCCATACCTATATGGTCAACCCCACTTCTTGTTGGTGAATTAGAAGGATTAGTACAATTTAAAGTACTTCCTGTTGGCATAACATTAACTTTAATACCAGTAGTACACAAGCGCTCAGCTGTTAGGGCACCCGGTATAAAGTTGACACTACCGGGAAGCTCGTTAACCAAACATCTTGTCTGCTCAGGCCGATCAACACTGATATCCTGCAAACGTATTAAAGGCTCAATCACAGACATGAAAGATTATCAAAGACCACGTTGCTCGACATCCAATTTATCCAGTCTTGAGAACAAACTGTCAATTTTGTGATTAATGGAATCCAAAAACCTGCCCATGACCGGATTTACCATGCTGTCCAATGAGTCTCCGGCAGTTGGATTCAGTTTAAAAACCACAGGCGTATCTTGTGGTTTGAAAGGACTTATGTTGCCGCCTGCACCCATTGCCATACCATAACTACAAAACACCAAGGCGAATAACTAGTAAAAAACAAGTGCAGAGGCAAAGACAGACGTAGCAGTCAAAATAGCACATTTAATCTTCTTCAAATAGTACGTTTAATCTTCTTTAAGCGCTTTTCGTCAGCTAAGTCCATTGACTTCCTCAGAAGCAGTTAACATTAATAACAACTATCTTTGTATTTAAAACCTAAACAATTAAAACATCATTATCACGTGGTCAAGTAAACATCCCAGTCATTCTATTTAAAATGACAGTGACTGATTTATCTCAAGACATGGAGAAAAAGTGTGAATAAAAAATTAGTTAAATAAATAAGTAATGAAATTCAAACAAAAACACAAATATTACAACCCTCGAGTGCTCATGTTTCTCTAAGGTATAACCAGCCATATAATTAAAGGCCTAAGTAGTTCAACCTATTTCATTGAATAGTCATTAATTTAGACTCATTGAAATAAACTGGCTAGTGCAAAAGTGTCACCCCAGTCACCTCTTTAGGCTATTCAATTTGAGTACACTAGTGATAGAACAAGTATCGTTAAGTCCAGGGTGGCTATATGCATTTAACCTCACTTGCCAAACCAATTCTAATTCTTCAAGTTTGAGGGGTCTCGGTCCACCTCTACAATCAAACCAGTCGACCAAGTCTGTATCAAAAGTACTAATAGATATTATTTTAATAACTTATTAGGTAAATTTTAAACACTTTTCTCAGAATTGTATTTATACAGCTAAACTTTCTTATTCTGCTACTAGTATTAGTTTTTTAAGGAACTGCATGGTCAGCACAAGAAAATATGTTAATGTGTGATGATTATGCCATACAAATGCAATGGATTTCTTTGACTGGGTGACAGGAAATAGGTAAAGTGTTAGCAGGTTGCACGGTCTTTCGGAATGTTACATTTTCCTTCAGCTCTGCTTATCAAAGGGTAACAAAATATGCAGTGGTGTCACAGGCTAATGCCCAAGAACATGATTTAGATTATGGATAAATGTTAGATGACCAGGAAAAGTGATAAACAATTAATGATATAGTGGCTTGTTTGTAAAATGTCCTCTCATGAAGACTATTACACTTATGTGTCCAGTATTTTCATAACTGGTTCTGAAAAGTGCTACATTTATAGATCATATACTGTTTTATAATAGTATGAATACACAAAATGTAGTAGAACAAATAAACAAGAAGTAGATATGTTTGTAGAACAGCTTAGAATGGGTTGTAGTACCTGTTCTTTGACAGCTGCTGTTAGTGCTTTGCCCAGAAGTACAGGAACCCTGCTACTTAGTATAAATATGTAGTGGAAGAAAAGGGACATTGCTGATATTTGACAAAAGGGTGGAAAGTAGTCTTTGGGAGTCATATCTGTTCATTGAGATAATAAAGCAGTTTAATGGCATACAGTTTAGGCTGCAGTTTCATTCCTTGAACTTGAGGAATGGCTCAAGGAGGACACTGTCAGCAAAGTATACTTAACAGGCACTTCTCAAAAGAAGCTGTTCTGCTGTAGCCATGTCTTTTGTGCATGAAGATCAAGGTCTGATGGTCACTGAGATGACAGGTCACAGGATACCATAGTTAGAGAAGACTGTTGATCATACTATCTTTCTTAAACACTGTATAGCCAGACAACATTCTATCGTTCTATCCTTAAATACCTGTTGGTACAGTGACATTTTCTATATTTTCATTAATTTTCTGATTACTCATTTAATCCAATTTTGGGGCGTAGGGAGATGGAGCCTATGTAAGTACCCAGATGGTGCAAAACATTGAAGATAATCCTGGACAGGGTATCAGTCCATTGTGGGATAAATACACACTCACATGTACATGACTTGAACACCTTTGGGCAGTTTGGAGGATTGCAAGTTCACTTAGAGCACATAGTTCATAGGATCATAGGAGGCTGCTAAGCTACCGACCCGGAGGTCATTTCAAGCCTAGCAGTTTCATCCCAGTCTAATACCAATGATACTCTAGTCAATACCCAGGATTGTATTTAGTAATGACTGTCCATGTCCAGTTGGGTTATGGGTGCAACCCCGGTAAGAATTTATAGTGTCCCATCCACTCATCTCAGTTGCTTTTGAACAGTGTCATAGAGGTGTTGTGCTTCACATGAATTGGCAGTCCATTTCAAAGATGGTGCAGTCACTGTAAGACAAATCTTTCCATCCAGTATGTCCTTTTCAAGTCGCAGGCCATATTTAGGTCCCTGGAACGGGTGGCTCTAGTCCCGTTTGATTTATGGATGTGCAGCAAATTCATTAGGTTTGGGTTGGAGCTTGATCTGTAAGCCAGGCATAAATCTCCCCTAAGAAGTCTATATGATACTGAATATAGTGACAGGGACCTTAGTTAGTCTGTGTAAGGCATGTGCTGGAGTTCTTTGTTAGAAACCTGTGAGGTCTCTCCAATTGCTGCAGATGCTTTGTACAGTACATGCCAAAATGGGCATTATAGTCAATTATGGGCCTGATTAGTGATGAGTATAGAGGGGTTATAACATCCTTTGCTCTAGAGTTGATGCCTTTGCTAATCAAATATGCTACACAGAAAGCCTTCTTTACCGCAGTAGGCACATGGTAGTCAAAGTTAAAGTGTCAGTCTACTTGTGATTCCAGATCCCTTTCCTCTTTGTAGGTACATAGGGTATTATAGGTTCATAGGTAGGTACTAGGCTATTGGCCCTAGGGCCTATATAAGCCTAGCCAAATGGTACCCTGGCTTTTGCCACCCAAGAAAATTATTTTCCTGTGCCCCTGTTGAGCAGAGCCACAGAAGTGATCCCTGGGGGTGAATTTCCTATCTCCCATCCAATCATCAAGATTTTTGTTGAAGAGTGCTAATGGGGAGCTTTGTTTTGTTGTTAATTTGATAGTGTGAAAGGACATTGCTTTTACCAAAGGGAATGATGATGCTTTTCTTTGCATTTAGTTTGAGACCGTGCCTAAGACACCAGTCATTGGTCTGCATAAGAGCCTCCTGAAGTATGCTGATATCATTTAGGGATTCAATAATTGCACCACTTTTGCAGTTGTCTACAAACTTGTTCAGCCACAGCCCCTTAGTTTTGGCCTGAACTTCTGAGAAGTATATACCAAACAGTAGGGGGCCGAGCACTGACCCGTATGGCACCCTGCTGGTGACATATCTGCTGGTTCATAGGTTCATACTAGGCTATCTGCCCTAGGGCATTTATAAGCCTAGCCAGAGTTGTGTGGCTTTCACCACCCCTTAGGTTGAAGAATACTATACCCATTAGTTTGCCGTGCCTCTGTCCAGCAGTGATACAGAGATGATCCCCGGGGTAAACCTACGATCTCCCATCCACTGGTCAAGATTCCTCTTGAACAGAGCCAGTGAGGTGCTCTGTCTCACATGGACCGGGATTCTGTTCCACAGCATACGGAGTCTCTGGGTGATGAATCTGTCCCTCCAGCACGTCCTATTTATATCCGTGTTGAGGTTTAAGTCTCTTGCTCTTGTGGCTCTGGTGGATTTGGATTTTTTGAGGTGGAGCATGTCCATTAATTCT
Source organism: Protopterus annectens (assembly GCF_019279795.1). Lineage (NCBI taxonomy): Eukaryota > Metazoa > Chordata > Ceratodontiformes > Protopteridae > Protopterus > Protopterus annectens. The sequence continues at coordinate 907,716,317 of NC_056729.1, forward strand.
GGGTTGGACATGGCCTTGTATGTCAGGCACAGGTCACCTCTGAGCAGACAGTATGCGACTGAATAGAGCTGGAGTTTCTTCAGTCGGGCAGCATATGGCATATTTTTGAGCCCCTTTATCCTTTTGGTGAGGAACTTTTGGGGTCTTTCAAATTGCTGCAGGTGTCGGGTAAGATACATTCCGAATGGGGCATTGTACTCAATCATTGGTCTGATAAGTGAAGAGTACAGGGGAACAATGACCTCCCTTGATCTGGATGTGAATCCCTTCATAATCAGGTGGGCAATGTAGAAGGTCCTCCTAACCATTTTGGCAATGTGAGTGTCAAAACAAAGGTTACTGTCAACTTGGGTCCCCAGGTCCCTGATAACCTCTTCTGTACTTAATGGATTGCCACCTATGTGGTAACTTGGGGTTACCTTGTTTTTACCAAAGGGTATGACTATACATTTTTTGGCGTTTAGCTTAAGGCCATGGCTCTGGCACCAGTTATCCGATGTTCTTCGTTCCACATTGCTGCAGTCCTTACTATTGGGTAGTCCGCTGTCCAGTCGGCCCGAATACCAGAGTATATGGCTGACGTCGGTCAGGGCGCATTAGACTGACGTCAGTACGTCAGGGTACTAATGCGCATGACCGACGTCATATCCTCAGTCTTTTTTGCCGCATGGTCCGATGCAGAAGCAGTTTTGCGAGTGCAGGTTGGCGTTCTGAAATATTTCCGAAACCGGAGTTTCAGACCGAATCAGAGTTGGCTAAGTACCCGTTGGGAACATTTTGGTTTTTCTTGCCTCAGTATTTAACCGGATGTCAGAAAAAGTGAATAACTGTATTTCTTGTGGGAAACAGATACCTCATAGGGATTACCATACATTGTGTATACCTTGTTTAGGGCCTGAGCACGGCGTTGTTGGATGCCCCTCTTGTGCTAGGTTTAACAAACGCACTATTAAGAGGAGCTTAGACTGTGCCAGGTTAGTGTTTGGGAAGCGTTGCAATTATAAAATGCCGCCGGATGCTCCGGCCCGCTTCGCCCAAGAAGCGCAAGGACAAAACAGCGAAGCCTAGGGTTGATGAACCGGCAGTCCCGGACGCCGGTTCTTTAGAAGGCTCAGTGGAGCCAGAGGTTTTGCCAGGAGTTTCTATGGAGTCTCAGGCAGAAACTTTACTGTTACAGGATGTGCCTTCTCAGGAGGTAGGCCAGGCTGAGGGCGCTTCTCAGGTAACTGTTCTTCCCTCTCTTCCCAAGGTAGTTAGAGCCTCTCCTTCTGTTGCCAAAACTTCTTTGAGAGGTAGGCCAAGTTCAGCTTCAGTGGGGGCTTCTCCTAGCATTTCGGGTTCTGTACCTAAGAAACATATGCTTAAAATGGCAGAAGATTTGATTACTATGATTAGAGGTTCTATGCCCCCTCCTGATAAGAGGCCTAGGGTGGAACCGGAGTTTGATAGTTTTGAACAGTGTTCAGAGGCTTCTGAGTCTTCTGCGGAAGATTTGCAGGAGTATCCTCCTTATTTTGATTCTGATGTGGATGATTCCACTCCTACAGCTTCTCCTCCTGAGGATTTCTCATTTTCAGAGACTCTGCATTCCATGAGGGAGCACTTTAAATGGGAAGGCCAGGATTACTCTGATTCCAGGAAAAGGCTTAGGGAATTCTTGTTTCTACCCCAGCATAGGCCCTTAGCTATACCTCCTGTGTTGAATGTGGTGGAAGATGTTTTTGCAGAGGCTTCCCTGAACCCTGACTCTTTGCCTCCTGCTCCTGTTAAACCTGATAGGTACTATAGGGTGCCCAAGCTCATAAGTATTTGTTTAAGAGTCCTAGGGCGGACCCAGAAACTGTTTCTCAGGGGCCTAAAGGTGTTAAGGCCTCTGTGGTTAAAAATCCTGTTCCCACTGATAAAGAGGCAAGGGCTTTGGATAGGTGGGGAAAGAAAGTGTATACTTCTTCCACTCTAGCCATGAGAGCGTTGAATTGTCAGTTTCACATGCTAAAATATCAAAATTATCTCCTTTCACAATTGAAATCTAAGGTGGATGCTTTGGCGGAAGGTATTGAGTGTAAAGAGTTGCTGGATTTGGTTCATGTGTCTGAACAAGTGGGTAAGCATTCTTTGCAATGTGGTTTTGATGCTGTACAGGCCTCCTCGAGGGTGGCTGCCACTAGTTCTGTTCTTCGCAGGCATGCCTGGTTGAGGGATCAGAATTTAGCTGAGCATGTTAAGACAAGGATTTTAGATGCTCCTTTACAGTCTGATGTGTTGTTTGGTTCGCCTGTGGAAGCAGTTTTAAAGAAAATGGAGGACAAAGCTAAGTCTATGCAAACTGTTAAAGATTTTTGCAGGTGCAGCCACCAAGTTTAGTAGAAATTGGCCTGCTAAGGGGTGGACATATCCTGCTTATGATTCCCAGTCTAGGGGTAGGTCTAGACGTGGTAGGGGCAGAGCTCAAGGTTCTTTTAGGCCTAGAACAGGGAGTTCACCTGCTCAGACTTCTGGTGAGGGCAGGGGTCAGTCCTTTCGTAAACAGACCCAATGACCTGCCTTTTCAGCTGCCAGTAGATTCTCGCCTGGCAGCTCCTTTGGGAGGAAGACTGTCTCTTTTCAAAGAAAATTGGGATTTAATTACTCAAGACAGATGGGTGTTGGATATCATTCACCACGGTTACAGGTTTTATTTCCATACATTGCCCCTTTCAAAGGCATGCCAGACGTTCCTCCTCCACAAAGAAAAGAGGCTCACAAGCAAATTTCTCAGTTACTCCAGATGGGGCCATTCAGCCAGTCCCTGTATCAGAAAGGGGCCTAGGATTTTATTCTCGCCTGTTCCTAGTACCAAAGAAGGGGAACACGTGGAGACCAATTTTGGATTTATCTCTCCTCAACACTTATCTGGACATTCCCAAGTTCAAGATGTTGACGTTACAACAGCTTTTACCTCTGCTGGGCAAAGATCACTGGATGGTAACTTTAGATCTCAAGGAAGCTTACCTTCATGTGCCTATAAGGCTAAGTTGCAGGAAGTATCTGCGGTTTCGAGCTGGAAATTCTCATTATCAGTTCTCTGCATTGCCCTTTGGCTTATCTACTGCGCCCAGAGTATTCACAAAGGTTCTGGCTCCAGTGATAGCTTACTTCAGGCTACAAGGAATTCAAATCTATCCTTACTTGGACGACTGCCTGATTCTGGCTCAAGAAAAGGAAGACCTTCTACAGCATCTGGAATATGTTATAGCAGTGCTAAGATGCCTAGGGTATTCTGTGAACGAAATAAAGTCCAGTCTAGTACCCTCTCAAAACATGTGCTTTCTGGGTGTGAGACTGAATACAGCAGCCCAGATGGCCTTTTTAACCCCGGACAAACAAAAGAGTCTATCACTTTACTTCCATCAACTATCTCATCAGTCCGTGCTGACTGCAAGGACAGTCCTTCAAGCATTAGGGTTCATGGCATCTTGTATTCTGGTGCTTCCCAATGCCAAACTGCATATGAGGAAGCTACAATGGTATCTCAAAATGTATGGACACAGCACTGCCAGGATTTGGACACTGTCATTCAAATAATACCTTGCCTTCAAAAAGAATTTTTGTGGTGGGCTCAGGAATGTCACCTAAACAAGGGACTCTCTGTGACCCGGCCAGAGGCGAGTCAGATTTTAACGACAGATGCCTCGGACATTGCTTGGGGAGCTCATCTAAATGGAAAGTGGATACAAGACAAGTGGCCTGCCAGACTACAGCATCTACATATCAACATGAAGGAGATGTTAGCAGTCCAGTTTGCATTAATGGCTTTCAAGGAGTTACTTCTTCCAGGGCAGGTGTTGATTCTAACAGACAACACAACTGTCATGTGGTACATCAACAAGCAAGGGGGAACACATTCCTATCCTCTATGCAGGCAAGCAATGATTTTATGGGAGACTGCGCTAAGCTTGCAACTAACTCTTCAAGCAAGGTTTCTGCCAGGAGCACAGAACTCCTTAGCAGATGTGTTAAGCAGACAAATCATGGATCCCCACGAGTGGAAACTGGATCTTCATGTATTTCAGAAATTGACAGTGTCATGGGGAACTCCAGACATAGATCTGTTCGCTTCTCCACTAAACCACCAGCTGCCAAAGTTTTGCACAAAGGGGTTTCATCGCACAGCTTGGAAAGTGGATGCTCTGTCTTTCAGTTGGAAAAACCTTCATGTGTATGCCTTTCCACCTCTGCCTCTTCTTCCAAAGGTGCTATTAAAAGTCAGACAAGACAAGCCAAGGATGATTTTGATAGCTCCAGATTGGCCTCGGCAACACTGGTACCCATTACTAAGGAGTCTGGTAAGGAAGCCTCCATGGCCTTTACCTTTGATTCCTCATCTGTTATCTCAGCAGGACGGTCATCTGCTCAATGTCAAGCTTCACTCTCTTCATCTAACAGCCTGGCATATTCTGTGTTGAAACACAGCAGGTCTCAACTTCCTCAACAAGTTTTAAATGTGATTATGGAAGCTAGAAGACCTAGTACAAGGAAAGTGTACGCAGAAAAATGGAAGAGATTTTTATTTTGGAGTACAGCAAAGAATTTGGAGGTTTCTGAGCCTAATTTGAGTGTGGCTCTTCAATATCTTACTGAGTTATTGGACAAAGGTTTGTCCTTCTCTTCCATTAAGATTCATGCTGCAGCAATTTCAGCTCACTATGATTGTGACCCACCATTGTTTTCGCATCCTTTGTTCAAGCAGTTTCTTAGAGGGGCAAAGAATATAAGACCCCCAATGAGAGCTCCTACTCCTGCTTGGGATCTCAATTTTGTGTTGGAAAAACTTACTCTACAACCTTTTGAGCCTGCGGCTACTGCTGAATTGAAATACTTGTCATGGAAGACTGCTTTTCTGTTGGCTATTACTTCTGCAAGAAGGGTGTCTGAGTTGCAGGCCCTTATGGCAGTAGAGCCCTTTTGATTTTCCATAAGGATAGGGTATCATTACGTACTAATCCTTCCTTTATGCCTAAGGTGGTTTCTAGTGTGGCTTTAAACCAAACTATTCATTTACCTACTTTTTATGTAGACCCCCAAAATAAAGGGGAAAAGATTTTGCACACTTTAGATGTACACAGGCAATTGCTATTATTTAAGCAGGACTAAGGATTTTAGGCAGTCTCAGCAGTTGTTTGTTTCTTTTGCTTTGAGTTCAAGAGGGCAAGCCTGTGTCAAAACAAACTATTTCTAGGTGGATTGGGTTTTGCATTGCATTTTGTTATTCCCATCATGGCAAGGAGATTCCAGCTGGGATTAGGCCTCATTCCACTAGGGCTACTGCCACTTCAACAGCATTTCTAAGGGGGGTGGCAACTAAGGATATTTTGGAGGCAGCTACTTGGAGTTCAGTGCATACTTTCTCTAAGCATTATCACCTTCCTATCTACTCTAAGTCTAGGGCTGGTTTTGCCACAGCTGTTTTGCAAGGCATGTTGTCAGCTCCTACTTCTTTATGATTTGCCAGCCTCCCTTACCTCTGCTTTGGGATTCTACCCAATAGTAAGGACTGCAGCAATGTGGAACGAAGAACATAGTACAGTTTTGTACCTACCATAAATGTAGATGTTCGAGGATCCACATTGCTGCAGTCCAATTTACCCTCCCTCCTTCCCCTCTGTGTTTAGGGGTGGTTGTGTAGGTGAGGTTATATGTTGATATTTTTGTATATATTTTTGTATATATTGTACATAATTTTGGTGCAGGTATTTTGGGCCTTGTCTTTTTAGGGTCTTCTGACATCTGGGGCAAGAAAAGACTGAGGATATGACGTCGGGCATGCGCATTAGTACCCTGACGTACTGACGCCAGTCTAATCCCCCCTGACCGACGTCAGCCATATACTCTGGTATTCGGGCCGACTGGACAGCGGACTACCCAATAGTAAGGACTGCAGCAATGTGGATCCTCGAACATCTACATTTATGGTAGGTACAAAACTGTACTTTTCTATGAGACCTCTCTGAAGGATATCTGTGTCTGATGGATTTTCAACTATGGCGCCCAGTTTGCAGTCATCTGCAAACTTTGTCAGCCACAATCCTCCTATGTTTGCCTGCACTTCTGAAAAGTAGATGCCGAACAAGAGGGGGCCCAGGACTGAGCCCTGTGGGACACCGCTTGTGACTGGCTTGGAGTCTGACATGGCACCAGCAACTCTAACCCTGTGGGTTCTGTCCTTGAGCCAGTTTGCAACCCATCTTGTGACATATGGGTTTACATTTAAGCCGGTGAGCTTTTCTATGATACCCGAGTGGGGTATTGTGTCGAAAGCTTTTGCAAGGTCAAGGTAGGCTGTGTGAACTGCCTTACCCTCATCAATGGCCTTGGTGACTGTTTCAAAAAAGTCGACCAAGTTCAAGAGGCATGATCTGCCCTTGACAAAGCCAAATTAGGTAGGATCCAATGTCTGTAGGTCCCCTATGTTTTTATTTATGAGTTCCATTATGATCCCCTCCATAGCTTTGCAGACCAGGCTTGTTAAGCTTATAGGGCGGTAATTACCAGGGTCCGTAGAAGCACCACCTTTGTGGAGTGGGACCACAGTTGCCATACGCCACTCTTTGGGAACGTATCCTGTGGTAAGGCTAAGATTAAACAGCAGCCTTATGTGTGGGTTTAGTTCCTCATTGAGTTCGTGTAGCACACAGCCGGGGACACCATCCGGTCCCATTGATGCTGTGTTTTTAGCTTTAGAGAGAGCAGCTCTCACCTGGGCATTTGAGATGATTGGATGCTACACTCTGCTGGGATAGATATTTCTCCTTTGGGGGGGGGGGGAGGGGAGAAATTTTCACTGAACCTGTCTGCCAGTATGTTTGCAATGTCTGTGGGTTCAGTGATTTTTGTATCATTTTGGACTAATTCTGAGCATATCTGGGAGTTTCCACCCAGATTTCTATGTGGAGTCACCTACTTTGATAGTGTGTGACCAGTTTGTGAGCCAGTTGGCAACCCGTCTTGCAACAAAGGAGTTTACATTCAGTTTGCTAAGTTTATTGATAATGCCTGAGTGTGGGATTGTGTCGGAGGTCTTGGCCAAGTCGAGGTATGTTGTGTGCACAGATTTGCCCTCATCAATGGCCCTGGTCACATTTTTGAAGAAATCCACCAGGTTTAATAGGCAGGATCTGCCTTTGATGAAGCCAAATTGAGTTGGATCCAGGGTTTGGAGGTTGCCTATGTCTTTATTTATGAGGTGCATGATGTACATTCCATGGCCATACATATGAGGCTGCTCAGTATTCCCTGGTCTGTTGCTAAGCCACCTTTATAGAGGGGAATAACTGTTGCTGTTCTCCATTTCGCAGGAACAAAGCCTGTGGTTAGGCTGTGACTGAGTAGGGTACTTAATGATGATGCTAGTTCATGTTTTAGTTTGTATCGAAGACAGCCAGGGATGCCGTCTGGCCCCATAGAGGCTGCGTTTTTTGCCTTAGACAAGGCTTTACTGACCTGCTCTTTGGATATATGGTTGGGGGGGGAGGGTTGGGGGCAAGGCTTGTAATAAGTTTGGAGGGGATAAGGGAGTGAAATTTTCACCAAATCTGTCCACCGATAGGTTTTCTATCTCTGTGAGATCAGTGTGTGTGTGATACTGTTAGTCAATAGTTTGACACATGCTTGGGTCCTATCTTTTAGGCTGAGTACATAGCTGTTAAAGACCTTATAGTTATCCTTAGCTGTGATTGCCAAGTCTTTTTCAAAGTTACCCTTAGAAGATTTGATATGTTGTCTAATCTGCCAGTTGAGGCTGAGGAGGGTGCTTTTCTATTGTTGGGGCCTTGCCTTAGTTTTCCTAGACGCAACTTTTTGCATTTGTTGTGAAGTTTGTTAATGCTGGATGTCCACTAGGGCAGCTTGTTTTTTTTTTTTTCCCAAATATAATTTTTATTGATTTTTCAGAATTTAAGACAAAACAGACATATAACAAAACTGTCACAATACTATATTTACAGAGAAAAAAAACTTGCTATCCAAACAGTTTATAGATGTGTTAATAAACAAAAATAATCATCCATAGAGAGGCAATAGTAAGTAGTTACCAATAAACATAGAAAGGTAGAATGGATTGAGTGCTGTCCCAAACATGCAGGATTGCTCTATAAAAAACACATATCATAGGGATAGATATTGCTATAGATACCCCGTTATACTAACAACTGAAGTAAATGATAAGCTACAATTTACTTTGTTAATCACAAGGGTGAGTGATGATTCGAGAAACATATTTATGTCTGATTTATGATTGACATGAGAAAGGTAAGGGGGTATGTTCTTAGAAAGACATTATTATGACTAAGGTTTGCTTTCATTAAATCCTGGTGTGAGTGCATAAAGTTTATTCCTAGATATTTTATTGAATTTTTGACAGGAATGTCAGATAGGGGGAAGTAGGATTCTAGATGTTTATGGGGATTTAGAGGGAAAATAGATGATTTTGTGGGATTTAGTTTATAATTAGCAGCATTGGAAAAAAGGGTTATTGAATTTCTAATGTTGTGAAGATCGCTGTTCGGGAGCTCGAAGTAAGTGTTTCAGTCATCTGCAAATGCTGAAAATGCTATTTCTGTGTTGAAAACTCTTGGTATATGGTGATAGGTTTTTTGGTTGATAAATAGTAGGAGAGATTCAAGATATACATTAAAAAGATATGGTGAGAGGGGGAATCCCTGTCTAGTTCCATTAGTGACTTTAATAGGGTGGGATAATGTTTTATTGATATATAGGGAGGTAGTAGCATTGCTGTATAGCTTTTTTATAGTGTTAGTCATAAATCAGGGAAGTTGAAATAGTGCATGGTTAAATATAAGAAATTTAGGTCCACGTTGTCGAAAGCTTTAGTTGTATCCAGCCTGAGTGCGTATCTTGGTTGGTTATCATTTTTTAGAAACATTCTTATTGTGTCCATAGTGAGGTTATTATCGCATAATTGTCTTTGTTTCATTAAACCTAGTTGCTCAGGGGAAATAATTGACTCCAGAACCTTTTGCATTCTAGCAGCTAGGATAGACGTCAGAATTTTTATATCAATATTAATTAGCTCAATGGGTCTGTAACTGAGAGGGTTAAGCTTATCTGAATTAAGTTTAAAGATGAGAATTGTTTTAGAGTTGTTCAAATATTTATCAGTGATCCGAGAATTGTTTTAGAGTTGTTCAAATATTTATCAGTGATCCCCTTATCGATAATGTAGTTATATAGTTTGAGAAGAGGTCTAATAAGTTGATCATTGAGAGTTTGGTAAACTTCCCCTGTAAAGCCATCTGGTCCTGGCGCCTTGTTGGGTTTGAGCATTTTTATAGCTGTCTTTACTTCACTCAGTGTTGTTTAATTGGCTAATAGATCATGCTGTGCATGTTTTAATTTAGGAAAAGATATCTTATCAAGGAAGCCGTTGCAAATGTCCTTGTGAATTTGATTTTTGGGGTTGAAGATAGCTCCAAAAATATCAGTGAAGGGATTGATAATGTCATGATTTCTGTATAGGATTTTTCCATTGTACTTTAGTTCGGTTATATAGTTTGGACCATCTTTGATGTTTATTAGTTTGGCCAATGTTCTGGTGGGGGTTTGTGCCCATTCCGAATATCTATGGAGGAGTTCGGCTAAGGATTGATTTTGTTGGTGGAATGAGTATATTTTCTTTTGAATCTCATATAATTCATTCTCGAGGTCCAAAGAGTATTTGTTTTGGAGTTGTACGTCGTGCTTTTTGTACTCATTAGTAAGATCGGTAATATATCTTTGCTCCTTTTTTGTAAAAGGATGCTTTTTGAATAAGCGTCCCTCTGATAACAGCTTTTGCAGCAGCCCATTGAACATCTAAGGGGATAGAGCATAAATGAGATTCTAGCTCAGATTGTTTCAAGTATTGGTTAATTTTTTTAGTAACATCATCTTTTTTAAGAATATTAGAGTTTAAAGTCCAAGTGGGACTGCTGCTACGGCCATTAATGTATAGAGTTAGATTAATACTTACAGATACTTTAGAGTGATCTGAGATAGATCTCACCTCAAGGGCAACATTTTTAATTTTGTTTGAAAAGACATCCAAAATTAGGAAGAAGTAAATTCTAGATCAAGCTTTATGAGATGCTGAGAAAAAGGTGTATCTGTTTGCCTCTTTATCATGATCGAATATTAGAAATGGGTCAATTAAGTTAAAATTATCAGGTCCTGAATAGATGCCGTTAGTAAAGGTGATTGCTTCCTGTTTTTGTTTGAACTGTCATTCATAGGGTCAGTAAGTGTGTTCAAGTCTCCTCCTATAATAAAGAAGTAGTTAGAATACTGTAATACTAGATTGTGAATTTCATATATTGTTTGTACAAGGACTATATATATTAAGAAACAGTATAGGACACTTAAATTGGGGGTAAGCACAGGAAAATAAACACCAACGTCCATTAGGGTCTGATTTAGTAGTTAAAACTTCCCCTGGAATGGATTTATTTAATTAAGATAGCAGTACCCTTTGATGAAAGACTATTTCCAGCTGAAATAATGTGACTGATCTAGACTCTTTTCTTTCCTTATCCCACTGGTCATTTATCAGGTGTGTCTCTGGTAAGAATAAGATGTTAGAATTGTCCTGGTAGATTAGGTGCCTAATCAATTTCTTTTTTTTTTATTTTCCTGGAGACCACAGATATTCCAAGAGCTTACATTAATCATTATGTTTTAAGAATTGGGTGTACCATGTTGTATAAATAGTTTTAAGGAAAGAAAATAATTTGTGTAAACTTGTCATTGTATTAAGCATAGTGATAGTTGATGACCCCTTGATTACAACATTTAGTATGAATGGAATGGCATCCAAGTAACCTATTGCAGACTTAGCGCCTAACCACAAAACCCCCTGTAATGCTCTAGTGTACAAACAAAATTGTAATACTATTAGCTAGACAATTTTTCATGTATATAATAACATTATGAGGTACCAGGGAGCAATACAAACAAAACCCTATACTCCAAATGTCATCAGTCATTGGACAACTAACACCGCCGCCACTCCATGAACTAATTATTAACTTTGAATTTAGAATAGTACCAAAAGCACCATATCTCTGAATACATTAGTGATTTACATACATTTTTATAAACAGATTGCTCCATCAAGGAAATATTGTTAACTCATGTAGAAGTTAAAATTAATTAACTTGGGCTGGGATGCAAGCAAAGATGGTCCTTGTTTACCCCTGAAACTTGATCGGGTTGTGCCAGATAATAGTATTTTCTTTTCGTCTGTAACACATATGTAAGAATTAAGCAGTACACAGTTAATTTGTTTTTTATATTAGCCTCATTGCTTCCATCCCAGACCTGTAAGGTGCGTCCTGTCTAACTTTTAATACCAGCCATCAGTGCTGCAAGATCTACTATAGACTGACCTTCCTCTTGCAGAAGAAACGCCATGGAGTAGAAGTGGGGAGAAAATCGCTAGTCAGTAAATATATTAATCTAGAGAAGAAATACTTAACAGAGGAGGAACATATAAAACATTTGCATCTCCTAAGCTTGAGCATAAACAGCATGTTTAAAGATCAGAACATTAAAGCATAAGTATGAGTTATATTCAAAAGAATATGCTATCCTCAAACTATCTTTAGTGCAGCAGATACTGAGGTCCACCGTCCTGCACAGGTATATAACTGCATGCATGTAAGGCTGCAAGTGATTTAAGTACCCGCTGTCAAAAATAACTTTAGTTCCTTGCCCTAGATGCATACCTATATAATGGGTGCTCACTTCTATTTTCATATACTTATACAATTTTGATAGACCCATTTGAAAGATAACTTTTGTTAATGTAGGCATTTGGAAGTAGATGACAAGATATAGGTGTATGTGGGTAAGGAGGCACTTAGTGGAATACATCTTGGCATAGTTCTTAAGTAGCAGCTGCAGTTTAATATTGAGAACATTTTTTTTTGTAACATATACTGATCCCTCTGTCCTGTCTGTAGCCCTGAACATTTCACTAACATAGGAAAGAACCAATGTAATGGGGAGGGGGGTACTCAAACACTTGTATTGTACACATGCAAAAGTGATTATTTATACATTCTAAAGTAAATATTGTATAAAATACTTTAATACCATTGTTCTGCAGCAGCTGGAGGACACAGGATGCCTTTTAGCAACAGAAAGCAGTTATTTTACTCCATGATAGCCTGTTTTCTACTGAATCAGTGATTGCTGCACTCCCAGTAATGCACTGCTTCATTTTCGGCGACCTTACAACCTCGGGATGTCATCAACAACATTCACATTGCATTATGGGTAATGGGACATTGAAACGGCTCAGAAAGCCCAGGAAAGGCTTGAACTGCTAAGTTAAGGCCCAGGAAAGCCACAGGGAACCCCCATGACCAGAGGTGGCTTTGATTCTCTCTGGAACAGACATGCCTATACACTTATACAAGATGTAGTACAAGGCTTTAGTGTAAGCTTTGCTTTTGTTACCACTTCCAGCTGGGGGTAGGGCCTGGAATGTTCTTTTACCTTCCCCTAGGAGGGTATAGTTTGCCTTCGTGAAGTTTTTTAGTCTGACTTCACCATTTATGAGTTCTGCTGTTAGTGTCAGTTCGAAGACTACAGGAGGAAAGTGGATCTCCTGTGTAAAACCAGTGCAGACATGCTAATGACATGCAGACTCCACACAGAAAACCCTGCACCCAAAAACTGATCAAGCCTGTGTAAATCCAGTGCAGATACGGGTTGGGAGGGTGGCCTAATGGTTAAGGTGTTTGCCTTACAAACACAAGATGCAGGGTTTGAGTCTCACAAGGGATAATTGGCTAAGCTTAAAATGGCTCACAAGGGCAGTTAGCTTAGTACTAATCTATGAACCTATGAACATGTGCATGACATGGAGCATCCAGACAGAAAACCCTGCACCCAAGGACTGATCAGGTCTGTGTAAAACCAGTGTAGACATGGGCATGACATGCAGACTGCACACAGAAAACACTGCACCCAAGAACTGATCAGGCCTGTGTAAAACCGGTGCAGACATGGGCATGACATGCAGACTGCACACAGAAAACCCTGCACCCAAGAATTGGTCAGGCCTGTGTAAAACCAGTGCAGACATTGGCATGACATGCAGACTGCACACAGAAAACACTGCACTCAAGAACTGATCAGGCCTGTGTAAAACCAGTGCAGACATGGGCATGACATGCAGACTGCACACAGAAAACATTGCACCCAAGGACTGATCAGTAGACGCAAGCGCTATAAGGTAGAAATAATTACTGTTACACCAGCGTGTCACCTAGCTTTATCATTTTGCATAATCCTATCCTAGTATTATTTGTTAGAAAAAGTATAAGAACTAAGGTGTAAAAACTGATTGCCATGAAAGAAAATATGCTTACAGCAGTACCAACTATGAAATAAACTGGCTAAAATATGATTCTCACTCTGCAGGAGGTTTAAGGCAGATATTTTAACATGTGAAATACTTACAGAGCCATAGCTTTCTTGCTTTCTGTTTCATGTTTGGTAGTCACCAAAGATAGAAATACTTCTAGATCATTCTATATGCTTCTTGTTATACATTTAGGCAGCACCTAAAGAAGATGCATGTTTACAAATAAATTGTACCATGCCAGAGATATGTTGTGCAGTGAAATAGCATTTTGTGCTTTTAGTTGCAAATCAGTGTTAGAAGTACACAAAGAAGTGCACAGAGTAATATGCCCGTGTTAGTAATGATTGTTTCACAGTAGACTTCAAGCCCAAAATTTGAATGTCTCTATAAATGCTACAGTGCTGTTAATTTGCTGAAAATGTACAATATTTCTTTACAAGACTGAAAGTGAACAAAAAAAAAACTAAATGAAAGTACTGAAAGTTGTAATCAAAAACATTCTTGAAGGAGCTACAGTTTCGTTTAGTGCATTAATTTCAGTTGTTGTGATAAAATGGCATTTATGGTTCATAGGCTGTTTCTAGGCTAATGACCTCTATGACCCTTACAAGACTAGCCACACACCCCATATCATTTGGGTCCCAAGTATGATGGGCATTTGTAAGGGTGGGGAGAGCCATGTTAGTAGGGAGGTAACTAAGGATTTGTAGGGGGATGTTAGTTAGGATAATGCTTTTCTTATTGATGTCCTCCATCCATAAGGGACATGGGGCCAGACTGAGAATAAATTTACAATTTCTCATCCAGTTGTCAAGGTTTGTTTAAATAGGGTCAGGGATGAACACTGTCTTATATGGATGGGGAGCCTATTTCATATTGGGGGGATCCTTTGAGACACATACCTGTCTCTCCTGCACATTATGTTTATGTCACAAGCAAAGTTTATATTCCTGGGTCTAGTGTTGCTAGTGCTGTTTGTTTTGCACATTTGCAACAGATCCATTAGGGCAAGGTCTGAAAAAGCCAAGCAAAGATCACAGCCTGGAAACTGAACACAGAGACAGAGTCTTTAGGTGATCAATGTAGAACAGGGTATTCATGTCCTGAACTTCTCCCTGTGAGAAACTTTTGTGGACGTTTCAACTGTTGCAAGTGTCTGGTTAGGTACATGCCAAAGGTGGCACTGTATTAAACAACAGGTCTGATAAGGGCTATCTAGAGTTGCACTATAACTTTCTTGGACCTGGATGCCATATCCTAACCTGTAAGTTGGGTGACATAGAATGATTTTATTATTGTCTTAGCTATGTGTTGGTCAATGCCGTGTGCATATGCTTCCAGATCCCTTACTAATGGGTTGAGTCTTAGTGGCATTTTATCGAAAGAGCAATTAACTTGGGCTGAAAGTTTCCTAAAGAGCATTGTAATTAATTTTTTGGCATTTAGTTGTAGGCTATGGCTTTGGCACCAGCTTTTTGTCTGGGTTAAACCCATTTCCAAGATGTTGGTGTCATGGGGAGAAACTATAAAAGCCCTGAATTCAAAGAATCAGATGCTAAACAGGAGTTTGCCCAGTACAGAAACATGGGATACTCCACTGGTTACCAATCATTTTGTGGAGGTTGTCTCACCTATCCTGACTTCTTGGAACCTGAGCCCGATGGCAATCTAGCAAATTATGTAAGGATTTATACCTAGCTGAGAGAGCTTGTCAGTAATGCCTGAATACGGTATTGTATCACATGCCTTAGCCAGGTCAAGATCTGCAGTATGCACTGTTTTACCATCATCCATTGCCTTGGTGAACCTCTTAAAGAAGTCTACCACATTAAGTAGGCATGACTTTCTTTTAACAAAGCCAAATTGGGATGAGTCAAGTGTCTTTAGGTTGCCAATGTCCTTGTTTACCATTTCCATAGTAATTTGTTCCATGGCTTTTGCATATTAGGTTTGTTAGACTGATGGGTCTGTAGTTCCCTGGGTCAGTTGGTGGTCTGCCCTTGTGGAGGGGAATAACTGTTGTGGTCCTCCATTCACTTTTTCAAGGCTGCAGCTGAAGAGTACTTCAAGTAATCCTAATAGGTCATGTTTTAGATTGTTCAGGATGCAACAGAAGATGTAGGAACCCATGGATGTAGCATTCTTGGCTATAGTGTGTTCTGCCAGCACCTGATCCCTGCTGATATTTGGGGAAAGTATGTTGAAGGGGATTTCATCTGCTGGAGCTGAGTGGGGTGGGGTGCATCTGGTAGACCTGGGTGGAGTGTGTGTGTGTGTGTGTGGGGGGGGGGGGTAGGTGAAATTTGAGCTGAATTTATCAGACAGTAGAGTTGCTATGTCACCCTAATCAGTGAAGGTGGTACCATTCACCACCAGTTCAGCACACATCTGGGTATTACCTCTAAGGTATAGCTAGGCATAGCTGAAGAAGGCCTTCTAATTGCCCTTAGCAAACAAGGCAGTCCTGAGCTCATAGTTGGCCTTGTTGGACTTAATTAGACTTAACTGGATTTAATGCAGTTTGTACTAGGTATACTTTAGCTTTTCTCCCTAGGCCTCTGCTGAAAATGGGCCTTTGTGGCCAACCAGACTTCTCCGATCAACAAATGTAAAATAAATTAAAAAAATAATAATAATTAAACCTCTTAGTTTCTTATTTAGTTCCATAATAGTTCACTTATTTTTAAAGATGTTGCTCTTTCTGATTTTGGCCATGAGTTTTCTTTTATTATATACCCTGTTTAGGTGAGAATTCCACCAGTGGGATTTGTTTTAGTGTTTATTTTTGGTTTATTTCTGGTAGGTACAACAGCCTCTATGCATCTATTCACATGTTTTTATAGGGACTCTGTGAGTAATTCTGCATAGGTAGCAGTGGTCTCAGGGTTAGGGGGAGCTTTGAATTTTGACAAACTGTCACTTAATTGAATGTAGTTTGCCTTTGAATGGTTCCTATTACTGGTTTAGCTGGAATTTTGGATTGATTTTTACTTCAAATGAGACAGCTTTGTCATCCAAGCTCACTGATGAGGACATGACAAAGGGGGGTGGTAGAAGTGCAACACTCTCCAATGTTGATGAGTATCAGATCCAATATGTTTGATCATTTGGTTGGAGCATGCACTATCTGTTCCAAGGTGTTTGTGTTAATAAAGACCAGAAAAAGTTGTGCCTGAGAGTTTGAGGCAGTGTACATTTCCCAGTCTGTAGAGGGGGTAAGTCACCCATGAGTAGGTTGTCTAGTTGGATGATGAGTGCCTCTGGAAGGTTTAGACAAGAGATGTATGACTCTAGGGGGCATAGATGTTGACCTGCAGCTAGCCATAATATGGTTAGGGACCTTATCTATGCATGAGCTTCATTGTGTCATCGTGCTTAAAAACCCTGGAGGTATGTTTGTTGCTAGAATAAATCAAGACACCTCCACCTTTGGCCCCATTCTGTGCTGTTATTGGTCTAAATGTGTGGAAGGCACTGTACTTTAAATAGCTTTAAACTAAGTCTCAGTCACGGCGCAGATGTCTGCATTCTCCAAAGTGAGGAGGGCTTGAAGGGTGTGGAGTTTTTTTGCTTAGGCTCTGAGCATTGAGCAGTAACGCATTAAGGTTGCTTGGAGACTTTTTCACTATGTTGGTAGTTTTGTCTTTTTGGTATTGCCTAAAAAAGGCTCTAAGGGGTGGATAAAGTTTTAGAAAATATAAAAAAATCCTGGGGGGGTAACCCATTCTTGACAAAGAAATTGGGTCTTATACTGACAGGTAAGGCTGAAGAGTGAAGTCCGAAATGGAAGAAGACAATTACAGGATATTAGAAAAGAAAAAGGGTGGAGGAGCTAGCATCCCAATTATTGATTAGGGTGCGTGGGTAGAAAATTAGCACGATGTGTGGGTAGAAAATTAGTTAGGGAACAGTGAGGCAAACTGGGAAGCCAACTGCTCTACCCCTCCACCATCTCCGTTTACTTGTTCCTGTGTAGTACCATAACACTGGTTGAAAGCATAGGTGTCTCATTACAGAAAAGACATTGCACATTTTTAAATTTAAAAGAGATTCCAACTCTTTATCTGAATGTATCTCCCTAATTGCTTTTCAGTACAGTGAAAAAAAAAAAACAATACATTCACTTATACCCCACTGTAGACATATGGTCCATTCTTTAGTTGGCTTAATGCTCACTTCAGTACACCAGTTTTCAATTTTAAAAATGCTGGAAGGCATTCAGCATGACATTTTTCTAAAAGCACAGCAGGAATTATGGAGCATTCAGTGTCGTTGCCATTGCCTCTAATATGCATAGTCTTCTCTCTCCGTATACAACAGCACAATTATTTTGTAGCATACACTAGAAAGTAACATGAATACAAGCTTGCTTTAGACAAAAATGCAGCTTGGGAACACCAGTAGAGAGAGAGAATTCCTGTTTTATTTGCTACAGGAGACATGAACACACTGTGCTTCATTACGATCCATTTCCAAAGACATCCTAGTTCAGAATATTTTCTTACTCTAGTTCATAGGATTTCTAATGTCTGTGACATAATGTGTTGTTTTTTGGGTTTCTGGTCTTAGCACAATCCCTATATGTCAAGTTTCTTCTTTTTAATTAATTATGAGCTTGCCACTGTAAGCTGTAAGACTGTCTTAGAGAAAATTTAGGAATTTTAAATCAAGACCATCACAGAGATCATGTTAAGAAAGAGGTAGGGGCAAATAGGTGGTGTCCCCATTGTTACAGATGACTTTTACCTTTCCAGATTAATAATTAGTTAATTATTTTCTGCAGTGTGCCTGTAAAATGTTTGCTGTATTAACTCTGTTTAACGTTACCTATCAGTATACTGATTTGTAAAAATAATGCCCTTTTCTGTTTGGTATTAGTTGTAGGTAATGCACATAGAGGTGGCCTTCTGAATATTAATATACACTGCACTAGTAACCCACAGAATTCAGGGTAGCTGGAAATTTTTTATACTTTTGCTGAAAAAAGTGTGTCAACTTATACTGTCCCATTCTGGTTTGTATTCTAAAATGATTCTGTCCTCGAGATAGCCTGCGCATCTAACTAACTTAAGTGTAACTAAGAGTGTTACTAAGTCAAAGTGTAGATGTATTTTTCTAAGCAAAATCAATGTGCTGGCCAAATTCTCTTAACAGGTTAGTGTTAAGTAACTGCATTCTGATGTGTATTGTATGCAAAGAGTATGTGTAGTGTATTTGCAGCCTTCATCCAGTTAAGCATCCTCTTCATCACATCTTCATCATTCCAGATGCACAGATTATTCCAAAAGTTTTATTTCCAACACTTACCTGTTCAGTATATAACACTTATAACTCACAATTGTGTTTTACTGTAGGCGATCTTTGAGGTGATTCACATACCCCTAGTTTTCTTCCTAAAAGTGATCATCCTGTGGTAGAAAATTAGATTTTACAGTGTTATATGTGTTATAACACTGTATGCCTATCAGTATACACTTTATTAAATCTTATCCTGATCCATTTTCCTTTTGTTATCTTTTACTTGAATTCAGCCTTATATGTTCTTTGTAGTCAGTGTTGCACTATTGATTCCTTCGTCTTCCTGGCATACAGAAGCCTGCAATTCGCCTGATTTCCATAGATTTTGTATTATCCCTCGCTGATGGACGTCCAAGTACTTATGTCTTTTACATCAGGGTATAAGAGAGGCATCCATCTGCACTATCTGTAGTTCTTTTTTGCCATGCAGTCTGATGTGCTGCTACTTTTAATCCGACACTCACAATCATAGGATCATAAGAAGTTACAAGGCTATTGGGTCAGAGGCCCTTATAGGCCTAGCCAAGAATTTAGCCCATGCCCATGGTGGTTAGCTCATTTTCTTCAGAGTTTCTTACAACCCGCTTTCAGGTAAGTATGTAATTGTGGAACATTTTCTTCTGGTTAATGTTTAAAAAGGTCAATATCTGCTTGAAGTGTAGGAAACACATTCCACATAAAGACTTTTATTCCTTTTGTCTGTTTTGTTCAGGGCCTCAGCACAATATTTCTAGTTGTCAGGATTGTACTAGGTTTTGAACTAAGACCCTTAAGCTTAGGACCAAAGTCTTTGCAACCCACATAGAGTCCTCAGACCTGTTTCTTTTTACTTATTGTCATTCAACAGTTTTGGCCGCTATGTTGCCCAAGAAATGCAAAGATAAAAAGTAGAAAGTAAAGGATTAAGCAGATGATGCTGGTCATTCTGCATCCATGTTCAAGTCATCCTATAACTCAGGTGAAGCGCTCATGTAGTCTCCTGGTCCAACTAATTGGCCTGAGCCCTCTGGCATGACCCTATGGTAGCTGCCTTGACAGCAGGCCAGTCAATTTTGATTTCTCCAATGTCAGGTTTGTTGGGTCCAAAGTGGGTCTGCAAACTTCAGCTTCCAACATCAAAGCATTGGTTACAGCCAGGTACAATTGTCTTTCCCTGAAGTTCTTTCCTGTAAAAGAAGGAGGGGTGTTTCCTTTCAGGATAAATCTGACCATTCAGGATCCGAAGGTGAGAAAGAATTGTCTTATTCTGAACACCTCCACCATGAATATTACCTTTATTCTGACTCTAGCCCTGTATTTATTTGGATTTGTTTACTGCGTTTGCCCATCTGACCATGAGTTCCCCCTTTTCAGTAGATGCCTGTTGGGCAAAGCTCCAAATATAATGTACATACAAAAGGTTCAAGAAGCAGATAAGAAAAATTATAATTACTTTAAGCAGTTTAATAGAACTAATGTGCACATATTGAAACATAAACATGACAATAGTGCATATCAATAGGCATTTTTTGGAGGGGTAATGATTAAACTCTAATAGAAGAATAAAACAATAGTTCAATACAAAGAAGGTGGAAGGAATGAAGAGAGAAACTGCTCTGCGAGAGCATGCTTTAAAAAAGTGAGGTTTGAGGAAAAATATATTTAAGGAACATGTTAGTGGAAGTGATAGTTGTACAGCAGTGCATAAGAGAAACAAGGTAAAAAGACAAGTTTGATGGACAACACCAGGGAAATTGGTAGAGGTGCCAGCACAGAAAATGGTTGGATCATATACTGTATGTGGTAGAGGTTGGAATAGGTAATTAATAGGTAAGATGATTGAGAAGAAGGTTGAGTAAAACAAGTAAGATTATTGTTGTGAAGAGAGGCTGTAAGGTGTCAGTATATGGTTTGTGCTGGATAGAGGGGAGATACAGAAGGGATGTGATATGAAAGGTGATCTAAGAAAAGAGGGGAGATAAAAATCAAGGTAGTGACCCAGTAAGTACTAAAGTACTCAAGGGGAATAGCAAGGTGCGCTGTGAATAAGGTGGGGGATGTGAGGAGAAGAGTAGGAAGGGGTAAGGAAAGTGCAGAGGAAAGTAAGTGCTTTTGGAAGAAAGGATGATACAGACACAGGTTGTACATATAATTTATAAGTATAGTATCCGTAGACATGCTTAAAATATACTGTTTGGATGGATAGGAATTTTTGTCAAGCCAAGAGATGAGCAGAATCACAGCCAGTTCATCAGGTGTTGTTTTAGTAGAGATTTGAAAGACTTCACCTGAGGTATTTGTTTAAGGGTAAGGGGGATGGAATTTCAGATTTCAGAGATGTAGGAAGAATAGAGAGAGTTCCCAACAGAGTTGCTTGAATTAATTATTAAAAGTTTTTTTTATTTACTGAGGGAAGAATCCTATTAGGTGAGCAGTGTTGAAGAATGTGAGTTAAGCTAGGGCAATTTTCAGGTTTTGAAGGGCAATTTTCTGGTTTTTGAATAAGGTTATATGTGTTAAATAGATGAGATAGGCTCAGGGAGTGAGGTAGTTCTAACTGGTACAGTGGTTTCAGTGCTTCACAGTGGTGAGATTTGTCTGTCACAAAAACAGTTAATTTGGCTAATTTGTTGTAACATTGCTGAAGGAGGTGGGTCTGGGGGGGGTCTACTTCTATTCACCAACTCCCATTTAGTCG
The DNA here is from genome assembly GCF_019279795.1 of Protopterus annectens. NCBI lineage: Eukaryota > Metazoa > Chordata > Ceratodontiformes > Protopteridae > Protopterus > Protopterus annectens. The sequence continues at coordinate 907,737,697 of NC_056729.1, forward strand.
AACTCCCATTTCACCGAAACTTCATTACATCGACATGCATTTGCCCCCTTCCCCAATGTTGTGCAACCCTGGAGTTGATATATATAGTAGGGGGGGTGTGGGGGGAGAAGCCCCCCACATTGGGGGGTGTGGGGGCGAAGCCCCCCACCTAAAATGCTTGTCGATGTAATGAAGTTTCGGTGAAATGGGAGTTCGACGAAATGGGAGTTGGTGAATAGAAGTAGACCCGGGTCTGGGTTGCCTAAAGAGTAATGAGAAAAGGGGCTGCGTAGGAGGAGGAAGTTTGAAACGATGCATTTCTAGCATTGTGTGCTAGGTAAGGTTTTATCCAATAGAATAAAATGAGTTTTTTTTTTATTAGATCTCTTACATGCAGGTCAAATTTCAAGTTGCCATCAGTTAAAACTAATAGCTTATTATGAGTTACTAATTTCATTTTTTATGTTCATGGAGGTAAGAGTGAAGAGATATTTCTGGGAAGAGAGTTGTTCTGGCATGAAAAGGACAATATTAGATTTTTGAGGGGTGTAAAAGAAGTTGGGAATTGGATAGCTATATTTCAGTAGAGGTAAGGGAATCAGTGTATCCCATTTTTTTAGTAGCACACATCAGAGTGGGGTCATCTGCTTATTGGATGATTTTTGTATAATTGCTTGCTGACTGGAGGTCATTCACAAATAATACCCGAAGGAGATAGTCTAGAATATAGCCCTATGAGAGGTGTTATTTTGCTATTAAGAGCCTGTTGTCTGCAAGGGAGATAGCTGGCAAACCGAGTGAGTATGGATGTGCCTAAATCTAAGGGGGACAATTTTTGTACCAGTTTTGTCTGTGAAATGATGTCAAGAGCCTTTGATAGGTCAAGGAGTATGACAGAGACTCAATTTTCCTCATTTCTGCTTTGATTTTGATTAGGGTGGAAGCCATGCTGTGCTGGACATGGCAGATTATTGTCTGAAATGAAGGTGAGTAGTTGTGTATGGATACATTTCTCAAGGACTTTTGATACTAGAGATAAGACTGTTTACCTGTAGTTGGAAGATCCTTGAAGGATGCCTTGTATAAGGGTAATATCTAAATTTTGTTCCATATGTTGGGAATGTAGATGTTCTTCGTGTTTCACTGTTGCAGTCATTACATTTGGGTTATCTGCTTGCAGGTAGCCCTCAGCCGGCCTGAATACCAGAGTCTTGGATTCCTGCATTGGATGCTGTCTCTTCTTCCATGACGTCAGGTCGTCAGGGGTATAAAACATGCAGCCGACGCCATTACATCAGTCTTTCTTGCCACGCGGTGCCCGAAGCAGAAGGAGTTCGCAAGTACCGGTCGGCCGACTCCTGAAATTTTCGTTTTCGAGTTTCAGAACCAAAGTCTTCAAAAAAAGCTAAGTACCCCATTGGGGATCTTTTTTCTTGCTCTTAACCGATGTCATTAAAAGTTAACAATTGTCTTACATGTGGAAAGCAAATACCTCATAAAGATTTTCATTCGTACTGCATTCCTTGCTTAGGCCCAGACCACGACGTCCCTTGCTGTCAGTTTTGTGCCTTATTCAACCCCCAAACTATTCATCGTCGGTCTATTTTCGCAGCAAATTATTTTGGTACTCAGTTTAACTATCCAGAAATGGCTTCAGTAAGCCATCCGACTACTAATATTCCAAAAAAAGTAAAGATAAAGACAGAGACAGACTGGATAGGTCCAAAACTGCTGACGACACTTCCGTTAAACTAGTCACCAGTTCGCCAGTCAGTGAGGTGCTTTAGCAGCCCCTGATACCCACTACTTCAGATTCGCAGGCCTCTACTGAGACCCATTCAGAGTCCAATATGCCGTGAGATGCTTCTTCAACTATGGAACCTGCGGATGTCTCTACCTTGGATGAGTCCAGATCCTCTGTGCTGGCACCGACTTCTGAGGGTGTATTCAGGCCTACAGACTTGCATTTCAAACCGACGCCATCCTTTCATCAAGGCTTAAAACACGACCCACGCCTAGAAAATCGACGTCCAAACTGCATGGTCAGGCCCATATGCCTAAAAAACAAATGCTTTGTATGGCTGAAGACCATATTACTGTAATTAGGGGAAGCCAGCCTTTCCCCTCTCAGAGACCTAGAACTTATTTTCCTTCTGATTCTTCTGATTAGGATTCTGAAATTTCTGTTTCTTCTGATTACCAGGATTTGCCCTTGTCTACCTATGAGGATTCTGATGCAGAGGATTCCATTCCCTCTGCTTCCCCTTCAGAAGAATTTTCTTTTGGTGAAACCTTGCACACTCTTAGGGAGCATTTCTGCTGGGAAAGCTAGGATTACTCTGACTCCAAAAGGAGGCTTAGGAAATTCTTACTCCTCCCTCAACACAGGCCTTTAGCTATCCCTCCTGTCCTGGACATTGTAGATGACGCCTTCTTGGAATCTAGCCTGACCCCAGACACTTTAACTCCAGCTCCCAGAAAACCTGACAGGTATTACAGAGTACCTGACTCTCAGACGTTCCTCTTCAAGAATCCTACTGCGGATCCGGAGACCATTTCCCAAGGACCAAAAGGCATTAAGGCTACTACTGCCAAAACCCCTACCCCCTCTGATAGAGATTCCAGGGCCTTGGACAGATGGGGTAAGAAGGTATACACTTCTGCTACTTTGGCCATTAGGGCCTTAAACTGCCAGTTTCATATGTTAAAGTATCAGCAGCATATTATGCGACTACTTAAACAGAAAATGATGTTGATTCCTGACTGTGGTGAACATAATGAATTACAGGGTTTAATGCATTCTGCTGAACAAGTTGTTAAACATACTTTGCAATGTGGTTTTGACTCTTTAGAAGCATCTTGCAGGACTGCTGTCACTGGGGCTGTACTTAGAAGGCATGCTTGGCTTAAGGAGCAAAACTTGCCAGATCATGTTAAAGCTAAATTATTGGATGATCCCTTAAACCAAGACCACCTGTTTGGCAACAAAGCAGAAGAAATCCTTAAAAAGATGGAGGAAAAAGCTAAATCTATGCAAACTGTTAAAGATTTCCTGCAAGTACAGCCTCCCAGATTTAGCAGGCATTGACCTTCTAAGAACTGGTCCTTTCCACTCTCTTCCAGGCCTTCTCAGTCCAAACCCAGGAACAGCAGACCGCCTAGGCTACAGTCTCAAGGTACACACAGGCCTAAGCAGTGGGGGGCTCCCACTTCCAAAGCTGGAAGTAGTAAGACACCCCCTATCGAAAAATGTCACAATGACTTAACCTTAACCCTTCCAAGCCCTGCTCAACTGCTTGTTCCCTTAGGGGGAACAATCGCCCTGCATGCAAAAAACTGGGAACTCATTACCCAGGACAAATGGGTTTTAAATATAGTTTCCCAAGGATGCAGATTCCACTTCCACACCTTACCAACCCCAAACTGTTGGCCAGACCTACCCCGAAATCAGTGGGCAGAGGCTCAACAGCAGGTTCTCTCTCTTCTAAGTATCAGGGCTATTCAACCTGTCCCAGCAGAAAAAAGGGGACAAGGTTTTTACTCAAGACTTTTCTTTGTACCCAGAAAAGACAACTCCTGGCGTCCTTTCCTGGACCTCTCTATTCTAAACACCTTTTTGGTAATCCAAAAATTCAAAATGCTAACACTTCAACAGCTGCTTCCTATGCTATGCAAAGATGCCTGGTTGGCAACCTTAGACTTAAAGGAAGCTTACCTGCACATTCCAGTAAGGGAATCTTGCAGGAAATACCTATGCTTCAGAGCAGGCTCCATGCACTATCAGTTCTCTGCACTTGCCTTTGGCTTATCTACTGTGCCCAGGGTATTCACAAAGTGTCTAGCTCCAGACATTGCATTTTGCAGGCAGAGAAATATTCAAATATACCCATACCTGGACGATTGTCTGATTCAGGCAGAAAGCTAGGACATGCTATTAAAACATCTGGCATTTGTAAAGAAACTTCTAACCTCAGTGGGGTACACCATAAACAAAAAGAAATCTCATCTAGTACCCTGCCAACAAATTGTATTCCTGGGAGCAAGCTTGAACACAACTTCCCAGATGGCTTACCTCATGCTGAGAAACAAGTTTATTTGATAGCCTACTTCAAACTACTGGCCACAAAAACCCAGCTATCTGCAAGGAAAATCCTGCAAACCCTGGGGTTCATGGGCTCTTGCATTCTACTAATTCCATATGCAAGACTGCATATGAGGAAACTACAATGGTAATCTAAAAAGCTTATGGTATCAACATTCTCAGGACCTGGAATCAATGATTCCTGTCATTCCTTGTATAAAGACACTGTTCCTTTGGTGGTCAGAGGCCTGCCACCTCAACAAGGGGCTCCCTTTCAATCTACCCCCTGCTGCCCAAACCCTGACTACAGATGCATCAGACTATGCATGTGGGGCTCACTTGGCAGGGCGGTACATTCAGGGCAAATGGAACCCGATTCAGATGCACCTGCATATCAACCAAAAAGAAATGTTAGCTGTACAGAATTCCCTGACAGCCTTCAAAGACCACATCCTTCCAGGACAGTTATTGGTAAAGACAGACAACACCACAGTTATGTGGTACATAAACATGCCGGGGGGAACCCACTCAAACCCTCTCTGCAGACTAGCCACGGCTCTGTGGAACACAACCTTGAGCTACCAAGTGCACCTACAAGCTCAATTCCTGCCAGGCAAGCTAAATTCACTGGCAAACGACCTAAGCAGAAATCTCATGGACCCACACGAATGGAAACTGGAACCAAAAATATTCAACCTCTTGAGGAACAAATTGGAGACTCCAGAGATAGACCTGTTTGCCTCCCCTCAGAACTACCAATTGGACAAATTCTGCAAAAGGACTCACCACAGTCAAGCTTGGAAAGTGGATGCCCTGTCCTTTATGTGGGAAAGCCTCTCAGTTTATGCCTTTCCCCCTCTGCCTCTCCTCTTGATGATTCTGCTAAAGATCAAACAGGACAAACCAAGGACAATACTGATTGCACCAGACTGACCTCGCCAGCACTGGTACCCCCTCTTGTGCAGTATGGTACTGCCGGATCCATGGCACCTACCTCAGATACCTTCCCTGCTGTCCCAGCAGGTGGGCCAGATTCTGCACCCTCAATTTCAAACCCTGAACCTTGCAGCCTGGCTAATTCCTTGAGTTCTCCAATAGCATCCCTCAGTAAGCAGGTGCTAGATGTCATTCTGGAAGAAAGGAGACCTAGTACTAGAAAGTCCATTGCTGAAAAGTGGAAAAGATACTGTTCCTGGAGCCAGACTCAAGGGATGGGTACTACGGTGCCCAGCTTACCTCATATTCTTCAGTACTTAACAGAAATGCTTCACAAAGGCCTATCCTTCTCATCAATTAAAATTCATGCGTCTGCCATTTCAGCACATTATAATACTGAACCAACCTTCTTCTCTCACCCCCTGTTAAAGCAATTCCTCAGAGAGGCTAAAACTTTAAGACCCCCTCCCCCCCAGGCGAGCCCCTACTCCAGCCTGGAACCTTAACTTTGTATTGGAAAAGCTCACTTTCCCTCCATTTGAACCAGCTGCAACTGCAGAGTTGAAATTCCTTTCTTGGAAAACAGCCTTCCTTCTAGCCATCTCTTCAGCAAGAAGACTGTCTGAATTACAGGCCCTCAGTGGAGCCCATCATTATCTTCCATGTAGACAGGGTTTCCCTCAGGACCAATCCTTCCTTTATGCCCAAGGTGGTGTCTAGTGTGGCCCTAAATCAGTCCATTCATTTGCCTACCTTTTTCCCAAATCCACAAAACAAAGGAGAAAGAATACTGCACTCTTTGGATGTGCACAGACAACTTAGATTTTATTTGGACAGGACTAAGCCTCTCAGAAAATCTGAACAGCTGCTAGTTGGCTTTGCTGCATGGGCAGAGGGGAAGTCTGTTTCAAAGCAAACCATTTCTAAATGGATAGCCCATTGCATTAATTTCTGCTATAATCACCATGGAAAACCTACCCCACAGGGGATTAGATCACATTTCATCAGGGCTGCATCTACGTCTACAACCTTTCTCAGAGGAGTCCCTACCAGGGACATCCTAGAAGCTTGGAAACTGTAGAAATAATCCCAACAATGACCTGGAACACACCAGCTTTATTGACAACAAATATTCCTTCGACTAAGCGCTTTCGCCAGAAATTGACTTCATCATAGTCAAAGGAACCCCTTGTAACAACAGTATAAATGGTAAAAAACATTCTAAATTAGATAAGTGATAAACTAATCATCAGTCACAAAGTAACATTGGGTATTTAGAATGTTTTTTACTATTTATACTGTTGTTACAAGGAGTTCCTTTGACTCTGATGAAGCCAATTTCTTGCGAAAGCGCTTAGTCGAAGGAATATTTGTTGTCAATAAAGCTGGTGTGTCCAGGTCGTTGTTGGGATTATTTCTACAGTTTTCTTTCCCTGTTGGGACTTCGTATTTGCTGTTTTTTGTGTTACATCCTAGAAGCTGCTACCTGGAGCTCAACAGATACCTTCACCAAGCATTACCACATGCCTATTTTTTCTAAATTCAGAGCTGGTTTTGCCACTGCAATTTTGCAGGGATTAATAGCTGGCCGTAATGCTCTATAACTTCCTCCTCACTTCCTTAGCTTTGGGAATCAACCCAAATTTAATGACTGCAACAGTGAAACATGAAGAGCATAGTACAGTTGTGTACACTTACCATAAATATAGATGTTTGAGTGTATTCACTGTTGCAGTTCTGGTTACTCTCCCTCCAGCCCCCTGACTTCTCTTTGCTCTACCTTTGCTTCTTGTTTGGTGTATTTGAGTTTTCTGGTGTATTTGCTTTTTGTTGGAGGTGAAACATAACATATAATTGCTTCCCATTATGGGGCACCTGGCATCTGGAGCAAGAAAAACTGATGTAATGGCATTGGATGCATGTTTTATACCCCTGATGACCTGAGGTCATGGAAGAAGAGACAGCATCTGACGCAGGAATCCAAGACTCTGGTATTCAGGCCAGCTGAGGGCTACCTGCAGGCAGATAACCCAAATGTAATGACTGCAACAGTGAATACACTTGAAAATTTACATTTATGGTAAGTGTATACAACTGTACTATTTGCGTCAGCCATGATGAATGGCATGACAGGTTGCTTGGGGTCAGTTTTGAGAGTCTTCTGTAATGTGTTGCCTGCAATGCTGGCAAACATGAAGAACACAGCACAATTTTGTTATTGATGTTCCATAATTATGAATGTTCATATCTAGTCATAGCTGTAGTTTGGAGTCCCTTTCTCCATCATATCTTCTGTCTGAGACACCAGTGGGCTGTTCTTCCTTTTCCCTCCTTATTTCAGCAGTCCAAACCAAATCCTTGTCTTTCCTTTTTCTTTCTTTGTCGCTCAAGTCTCTCAAGAAGTGTAGGAGTCTCGGCCATTAGCCAAGTTGTCTTGGAAAGGGTAGTATTATATGCAGGCTTATAGGTGAGCTGTAGGTGTCCTGCTGTAACCGCAGGGAAGGCAAGAAAGGACAGAAAGACAGTGAAGTCAGACATCACCTATATACCAGGTACATAAAGATGTTCAAGGTGAAAGTAGCATCAGCCCAAACAAGGAGGAAGAGTTCTCAGCTCTGACAAGGCTAGCTGGATGCTGGACCTCAGCCTGTGGCAGAATTCACTGTTGTGGTGATAGCAACACTGACCAGGCTCAAGTATACCCAGTTATGGTCAGCTGATATCACAACATAACTGTTTACTGAAGCAAACTGTAAAAAAATACATATTTTAGAATCAGAAAGTCCACTTGACAAGAGAATAATTACAGCAAACATTTTGTACATGATCTTTAAATGACAAAGTGATATTATTAAAGGCAATACATTTTGTAATTAGCATACTTTTGTTACATCTACCTACACATATTCATGCAATTTTAGTGCTTGCCATTACACTAATGCAATGATAAATCCACACCATCACACATTGATTGGCGCAATATAAACTTGTAAGAATGTGTAACTAATTCACGCTATGCAAAAAAGGCCACAATACAGCCTTCATAGTAAAGTGGTATTTTTTATTTAATATTTGTTATTCAGGTACATGGACTGGTCCATGGACCATTTTCAGTCAGAACTTAAACCGAGTAGGCAAGTGCAAAATACTGAAGGATACATAAAACATAAACTCCATATAAGCAGATCCTAGCAACATACAATTATTTGTAGTCACATTACTAAATCCACGTAACAAACAAAGCACAGGGAGGAGTCTGAATTAGTAATAATGACCTGAGAGCACTTGAGCAAGAACTTGCAGTACCATTATATCTGTTATTTAGCAGGTCTTATAAATATGTGGTGTTTGCTCAAGATTGGAGACATGGACTTATTAAACCTGTCATTAAGGGAAAGGTGTGTAGGCCAAACCCAGAGTCTTACAGACCCTTAAGTCTGCCTTTATGTTGTGGAAAAATAATGGAGAAGTTAATGTTGGATAAGTTATTGTCAGAACTGGAAAGGTTGGGACTTGAAACCATATAACAGAATATATATGATGAAAAATAGATCTATTACCACCTGTAATGTGATGTTCTATAACAATATAATAACAGCTATAAATGAAATATTGTACTGTGATGTAATTTATATAAATTTAACTTCAGCATTTGACATGGTTATACACAAAACACTGATCAATAAATTAGAACAGCTAGGTATTGATGGACTCTTGATAAAATGGATAGCTGCATGGCTTACAAATAGGACATGGCAAGCATCGTACACCAACTGGAGAGGTAAAATTCTTTGTTACACTAAGGGTGTCCCACAGGGCTGTGTCCTAGGCCCATATTTGTTTATATTGTATCTGTCAGATCTATCTTTTTCTTCTGAGGTATTCTACAGCCTATATGCAGATGACTTGACATTGGGTAACTGATTACATGTGTTATAGATAGGGTATGTCTGCAAAAAATTTGACCATTTGGGCATAGGTGAAGAATATACTGATAAATACATCAAAACTTAGCATATGAAATTTGGGAGACATAAATTGAAAGGTGAATATTTAATACAGCACACAGTGATTGAAACTGTAGATTCATTTAAGGACCTGGGTATATGGGTAGATCCAGCTTTGAGTTTTTCTAATTACATCAACCAATTGATTAATGATAGTTGTAGAAATTTAGGTTGTATAAAGTCCAGGAAATCAGAAATTATGAAGTCGTTGTTTGTTACATTAGATGCAAACTTCAGTAAGTGATAACAATATGGAAACCTTGTAAGAAAACAAGCATGAGTAAACTGGAAAGAGTAAATCAGAAATAGGGGAATCCGTGGATGTCAAAATTTAAGTTATTATGAAAGACTAAAATATCTGAACTTTGTACAGTGTCTTCTACAGATATCTGAAAGAGACCTTATTCAGGTACATATGGCATTCTGAGACAACTATCTCTGGGAATGTTTGGGGTTATCAAACAGTAATAGAGAATCATTAGACAACCTATGAAGATGACTGTAGGAATGAGAAGGGTACTAACTGGTTCAATGAGAGAGCAGCTGATGCATGGAGTAGACTACCAAATTACATTAAAGCAAACACTAGTGTACATATTTTTAATAATAGCCTGGACACATTATGGAAACAACTGTCTTGGTATATTGGCAAGCTAGAAGGCATTAATGCCTGTTTACAGGTTCATAGGTCTTTACTAGACTAATGAAAACAAGGGCCTTTTTAAGCCTAACCATGCATCCCAAATCTCTGACAATTTCTGATACCCTTGATAAGTGTAAGCATGGGCCTGAGAGATGAACCATTTACAGATTACCTGAGTCAGTGCAGACATAGGTGCCAAACCAGGGATGAATTTCCAGTTTCCCATCCAATTATCCAAGATGCACTTGAATTGGTTTAGGGAGGAACTCTGCTTCACATGGATGGGAGCTTGTTGCATAGATATAGTAGTCCCTGGGATACATACCTACCTCTTCAGCAGGTCCTGTTTATATCACAGGCAAGATTTAAGTCCTTAGAATGGGTGATTCTGGTACTGTTTGTTTTGTGGATATGAAGGAGGTCCATCAGAGTGGGGTCTGACAATGCCCTGTATGCCAGGCATAGATCTCCCTCAAAAGCCTGTAGGAGACAGAATACAGGGATAAGGCCTTAAGGCAAGTCTGCAAAGGACATTTTACTTACACCCTGTATTCTTTTAGTGAGAAACCTCTGTGGATGTTCCAACTGTTGGATATGCCTGGTTAGCTACATACCAAAGGGGGCATTGTACTCAGTGGTAAGTCTGATGAATGCTGAATATGGTGGAACAATGACTTCCTTGGACTTAAATGCCATACCTTTGTTTATAAATTGCGCAACATAGAATGATTTCCTCACCAGTGTAGACATGTGATGGTCAAAGGGTAGACTATTACCTATGTGTGTCCCTAAGTCCCTGTCTACTGGGTCAACTTTAAGGGGTCTGTCAATATGATAGTTACCAAGGATGGATGACTTCCCAAATGACACTATTATGCATTTCTTGGCATTTAGATTTAATCCATGGCTCTGGCATCAGTTGGTGTTCTTCGTGTTTCACTGTTGCAGTCATCACTTGTGGGTTATCCCTGCTGGGTAGCCCTCAGCCGGCCCGAATACCAGAGTAAAGGATTTCCCTCATGCGTCGGCTGTTTTGAGACTGTGTCTGATATCAGGTCATCAGGGCTCTAAAGCCTGACAGCCGACACCATTACATCAGTCTTTCTTGCCGTGGAGCCCAAAGCAGAACCAGTTTTGCTAGTGCATTGGATGGCCATTGCCAGAGTGAGGAAAACCGTCTAAAGCTAAGTATCCTGTTGGAGAAAATTTTCTTGCTTTTAACCAATGTCAGAGAAAGTCAATAACTGTCTCAGTTGTGGAAAGCAGATCCCACACCAAGTCTTCCATTCTCTCTGCGTCACTTGTTTAGGCCCAGACCATGCTGTCCCCGGGTGTCAGTTCTGTGTCCTGTTTAATGCTAGAACCATAAGAAGAAGAAGAGCTGAAATTGTAGCTAGGCATTTTAGTGAGTCTTTCTCTCAACATGATATGATATTGCATCAGTCTCTCAACTGGCTACTGACTTACCTAGAAAAAAGAAAGACAAGGATAAAGATAGGCCTCTAAAAGTTAGGCCCTCTGATGACTCAGGTCAAAAATTTGGAGTTTTTCAACTCAGTGCTACAGCTAAACTCAGTTAGGCGCCTTCACAGCTCCTGACGCCAGCCAAGGAACCATTGCCAGCTTCTACCAAGACCCGTTCAGAGTCTGGTATGCCACCGGATCCACCTCCCAATGCCGGTATGTCACCTCATTCTCAAGCGGCCAGGTCCTGAGCGCTTTGCAGGCACAGGCTTCCGCTGAGACACCTCTAACTACCGAAGCCAGGCTCAGACCGATACCAATGCCACTGGTTACATTCACTTTGTATAAGACTACCAACCCATCTAGTCCCAAGCCCAAGACTACCTCCAAAAAGGTCCCTCCCTAAGGACCCAGCCACTGACCTACACCTAGCCAGCCCACCCCTCAGTTGCAGCAACTGGTCAGAATGGCAGAAGACTTGATGACTCTTATTAGGGGAAGCCAGCCCCACCCTACCACCCCAGACAAAAGAAAAAGGGACACTTTCCCTGAGGTCCTCACTGACCAGGAATCAAAAGAATCTGTCCTGGAGGAGTCAGACATGGAAGACACACCCTTTGCAGCATTTGAGGACTCTATTGCTGATGACCCCATTCCATCTGCCTCCCCCCTGAGGAACTTTCTTTTGGGGAAATCTTAAATTCCCCTCAGAGAACACCTTCAATGGGAGGCCCAGGATTACCCTCTGTCTAAGAAGAGACTGAGAGAGTTCCTTGACCTGGCCCAGCACTGACAAAGAATGCAGAGTTTTAGACAGAATGGGAAAAAAAAGGTATATACTTCAGCCACTTTAGCTGTAAGAGTCTTAAATTGTCAATTTCTTATGTTAAAATTCCAGCAGAATGTCCTCAAACTGATTAAACAGAAGTTATCTTCCATTCTTGACAATAGTACTAACAGAGAATTAACAGACCTCATACAGTCTAGCTCTCAGGTAGCTAAACACTCCTTGCATTGCGGTTTTGATGGCTTAGAAGCTTCACAAGGGCTGCAGTCACAGGCTCAGTAATAAGAAGGCATGCCTGGTTAAGGGAGCAGCCTTTTCCTGACCAGGTAAAACCCAAACTGCTAGGCCCCCCCCTTAGATAAAGATTAGTTGTTTGGACCTAAAGCAGAAGAGGTCATTAAGAAAATGGAGGGCAAAGTCAAGCCCATGCAAACTGTCAAGGACTTCTTGCAGGTGTAACCTCCCAGGTTCAGCAGAAACTTCCCCACTAAACACTGGTCCTTTCCCTCTCAGACTAAACCAGTCCAGAGAAAGGGACACAGAAACAGAACACCTAGGCATCAGTCCCATAGCCAACAAAGACCCAGGCAGTGGTCCACTGCTGCTTCTAGGCAGGGGAGTTCTAAACCAACTCCCTTCTCCAAGGACTCTCAATGACTCTCTCCTCTCCCCTCTGCCACTCATGTCATCAAACAGGCTCGGAGGAAGACTTACCCTCTTCCTAGCAAACTGGCAGGCCATCATCTCAGATCTATGGGTCCTGAAAATTGTTACCAGTGGGTACAGATTCTATTTCAAAGAAAAGCCAAAAAGGTCAGGTTGCCCAGACGTCCCTGCAAATCAGAGGACAGAAGCTATTCGTCAGATCAGAAAGATTTATGCCCAAGATGCTGTAGAACCTGTACCAATGGAACAGACTGGAAAAGGATTTTGTTCAACACTGTTCCTGGTTCTCAGGAAAGAGGGCACATGGCACCCTATCCTAGACCAATCCACCCAGAATCTGTCCCTTCTTGTTCCAAAATTCAAGATGCTGACTCTACAAAAACGTCTACCTATGCTCCTGCCACAAGCCTGTTTAGTGACCCAAGATCTGAGGGATGCCTACCTGCATATCCCTTTTAGACAGTCTTGCAGGAGTTACCTAAGGTTCAGAGCAAGGTACCACCACTTTCAGTTCTCTACTCTGCCCTTTGGCTTATCCACTGCATCCAGAATCTTTACCAAGTGCCTGGCTCCAGTCATTGCATTTTGCAGACAGAAGGACATACACATGTATTTCACACACAAAAAAACAGGGTAGTTGCTCAAGTTAAATGATCCCAAATGAAATAGCAATAAGCAGCAGCACACACAATTCCAGGGATCATATACAATGGAATCACAGTTAAATAAATTTGTTTGAGTAGAAATTGCAGACAAATGGATGTACTTCACACAAATCTTTATTGGGTAAGCGCTTACCAAATAAAGATTTGTGTGAAGTACATCCATTTATCTGCATTTTCTACTCAAACATACACATGTATCCCTATCTCAATGATTGCATCATACAGGCAGAAACCAAGGCAGAAACGTCTGCAGGACCTCTCCTTTGTGCAGACCCTACTAACCTCACTGGGATTCATCATCAACCTGGAGAAGTCCTATCTACAGCCCACACAAAGGATAGCCTTCCTGGGCACCCTTCTAGACACCTTAGCACAAATGGGTTTCCTCCCCCCACAGAAACAGGCATTTCTACAGTCTTACTTCACACAGCTGGCACACAAAACCCACCTCACTGCCAGAAAAATCCTGCAAGCCCTGGGAAACATGGCCCCCTGCATCTTGCTGGTACCCCTTGTCAGGCTGTGCATGAGAAAATTCCAATGGTACCTAAGGAACCTCTGGTGCCAACACTCCCAGTCACTGGAACAACAACTCATCCTGATTCCTTGTCTAGGGAAGGAGTTCCTATGGTGGGCTGACGCTTGCACTCTGAACAAGAGCCTTCCCTTTGTCCTTCAACCACAGAACCAAACCATAACCACAGAAGTCTCAGACATTGCCTGGGGAGCTCACAAAGGAGCACTGCAAACTCAGGCCTTTTCGGAACAGGAGGTTCAGGGTCTCCATATCAGCCTGAAAGAAATGCTATCAGTACACAGAGCAATCCTAACCTTTCAATAACATCTGTCACCAGAAGTCATTTTAATCAAGACAGACAACACTACTGTCATGTGGTACATCAACAAGCAAGGGGGCACCCATTCTTAACCCCAGTGTCGCTTAGCTATGAAGTTCTGGCAGTCGGCCTCAAACTTGGGACTGCATCTGATAGGACAATATTTTCCAGGGAAACAAAACATCCTGGCAGACCAATTAAGCAGACAACTCCTGGATGCCCATGAGTGGCAGTTGCACAGAGAGACCTTCCTAAAGATCAGACAAATCTGAGGGAAACCAGACAAAGACCTTTTTGCAAGCTACCAGAACCACCAGCTGACCAAATTCTGCCCAAGAGAGTTTCACCCAGAAGCTTGGAGGGTGGACACCCTCTCCTTCCACTGGGGCAGCATGTTTGTGTACGCTTTCCCCCCACTACCTCTGATACCCAGGGTGCTGCTGAATATCAGAGAGGAAGAGCCAAGGGTTATCCTTATTGCCCCAGACTGGCTGAGGCAGTACTGGTACCCCATGATCCTCAGTCTGACCATGCACCCTCCCACCCCCCCCTACCACAAACCTTCTCACACAACATAGAGGGAAGCTGTTGCACCCAGGCCTGGCCACACTCAAGTTAACCACATGGTTGATTCCTCAAAGGCAGATAACACTTCTGCCCTCGGCAAACAAGTGTTAGACATTATTAAGGAGGCTCATAGACAGAGCACCAGAAAATCTTATTCCGCAAAATGGAAAAGGTTCACCTGCTGGTGGAGAAGCAGAAGTGCATACACCAATGCCTCTTTACCACTGCTTCAAGACTACCTGGCAGAGCTTCTTTAAAAGGAGTTGTCTTACTCCTCTATCAAGTCTTATGCTTCAGCTATCTCAGCCTATGTCCAGGTGGAGCAGCCCTTGTTCTCTCAGAACCTCTTAAAACAGTTCCTCAGAGGTGTGGCTCACATCAGACCATCTAGAAGGCCACCTGCACCAGCTTGAGATCTAAACTTTGTTTTGGAAAAGTTGACTCTACCCCCTTTTGAACCAGCATCTTCAGCAGATCTCAAGTACCTCTCTTGGAAAACTGCTTTCTTGCTAGCCATCACTTCTGCCAGGAGGGTATCTGAGCTCCAGGCCCTCATGGCCACTGAGCTCTTCATCATTTTCCATGTAGACAGGGTTTCCATGAGAACCAACCCCTTCTTTATGCCCAAGGTGGTCTCTGATGTAACCCTCAACCAGACCATTCACCTACCAACTTACTTTCCAAAACCTATCAATAAAGGAGAAAGGATTCTGCATACCCTGGACGTACACAGACAATTGAGATTTTACCTTGACAGGACCAAATCAGTCAGGAAAAACTGACCAGCTACTGGTTACGTTCACCCCTTGGGCAGAGGGGAAACCCATTACAAAGCAGACCATTTCCAAATGGATCTCTCATTGCATACATTTCTGCTATGCCTTCCATGGAAAGAGCCCTCCTAAATCCATCAGATCTCATTCCACTAGAGCAGCCTCTACTTCCACAGCCTTCCTGAGCGGGGTTCCTACCAAGGATATTCTGGAGGCTGCTACATGGACATCTATCCACACTTTCATTAAGCACTACCAGCTGGCTACATTCTCCAAAACCAGGGCAGGATTTGCATCTGCAATCCTGCAGGGCATGCTAGCATCCCCATAACCTATATAATATGCCTCCACCCACGTTCTCAGCTTTGGGAATCTTCCCACAAGTGATGACTGCAACAGTGAAACATAAAGAACATTGTACAGTTGTGTACACTTACCATAAATGTAGATGTTCGAGTGTATTCACTGTTGCAGTCCTGTTTCCCCCCCAACTTCCCCCTATTTCTATATCCTCTTAGGGGCACCTGACTATTGGGGGGGGGGGCAGAAAAACTGATGTAATGGAGTCAGCTGTCACCTTTTATAGCCCTTATGACCTGACATCAGCCACAAATTCAGAACAGCCGATGCAGGAGGGAAATCCTTTACTCTGGTATTCAGGCCGGCCAAGGGCAACCCAGCAGGGATAACCCACAAGTGATGACTGCAACAGTAAAACACAAAGAACATTGACTAGTGTCAGTGCCATGCACTTTTGTCTGTGTCAGCCCCTCCTGGAGAACATTTATGTCAGTGTGAGATTTAATCATGGTTCCTAATTTTCAAATATCTGCAAATTTAGTCAGCCGGAGACCACTGACATTGCTTTTACTCAGACCAATGACTGATCCTGAGGGACTCCATTTGTGACTGGCCTTTTTGTAGAGGTGGACTCCCCAATTCTAACTTCCTGGGTCTTGTCTGTGAGCCAGTTGGCTATCATCTGGGTGACATACAGGTTTGTACCTAACCTCTTGAGTTTGTCAACAATGCCTGAGTGGGGTATTGTGTCAAATGCCTTGGCCAAGTCACGGTAGGCAGTGTGAATGATTTTACCCTCATCAACTGATTTGATGACCTTCTCAAAGAAGTCCACCAGGTTGAGTAGGCATGATCTGCTCTTGACAAAACCAAATTGGGTTGGGTCCAGTGTTTGAAGGTTTACTATATCTCTGTCAATCATCTCCATGATAATTCTTTCCATGGCTTTACATATAAGGCTAGTATAGTTTCCAGGGTCTGTAGATGGCCCACCTTTGTGGAGAGGGATGACTGTTACCTTTCTCCATTCATAAGGCACAAAGCCAGTTTGGAGGCTACAGTTAAATAGTAATTACAGAAGCCCTGATAGGTAATGTTACATGCTATTTAGAAGGCATCCTGGGATATGTCTGGGCTCATTGATGCAGTATTCTTGGTCTTAGAGAGGGCATTAAGCACCTGTTCCCTAGTGATAGTAGGGGGAGTTACATTTGATGGTATTTCCTGAGGGAAGCTTGAGGGGAAGAGAGGGGTAACACTGGAGCTGAATTTATCAGACAGGAGGTTTGTTATATCTTCTGGCTCAGTATAGGTGGCTCCATTTACAATGAGCTCTGCACATAACTGAGTATTGCCATTGAGGCTGCGTTCATAGCCAAAGAATGCTTTGTGATTTTCCTTTTCCTGAGAGGCCAAACTTACCTCAAATTTGGCTTTGGTAGACTTTATTTGTCCTCTGAGTTGTTTGTTTAGTTTGATGAGAGTGCTTTTATCCTGCTGCAACTCCTAATTTTTGCCATGATTTTCTTCCTCCTGTTATACAGCCTGTTGATTTTGTGATTCCACCAGGGTGGCTTGTTTTCTGAGTTAGTTCTGTCCTTCCTGGTGGCTACACCTGTCTTTATGCAGCTATTAACATGCATGTACATGTTTTCTCTGAAGAATTCTGCATAGGCAACAGTGTTCTCAGGGTTTATGGGGGCTTGAAATTTTGCCAGGTACTCACTTAATAGCAGGAGGTTAGCCTTATTAATTCCTGAATACTCCAGGTTCAGCTTGGGGCCCAGGTTATATTTTTGCATCAAAGATGACCATTTTGTGGTCTGACCTTACCAGGGAAGGCATTACAGTAGGGGGTGTGCAGCAGTCTCCCATATTAGTGAGGATCAGAGCCAGTATGGTTGCACCCCTGGATGGTATATTGACGATCTGGTCCAGGAAGTTGGTGTTTACAAAATCCAGGAATCTCTGTGCATGTATGTTTGGTGCCATAAAGGATTCCCAGTTAATAGTGGGGTAATTAAAGTCACCCATGAATATGGTATTGAGTTGGATGGTTAGTGTTTCTAATAAGATTAAACACATGATATGGGTTTCCTGGATAATACAGGGGGACCTATAACTTGCAAGAAAATGGTATTGGATTTTACGTATGGTAATTTGTACATGGAACAGCTCAAATGCATTGTCCTATTTGACCAGCCTTGAAGTATATCTTTATCATTCGTTTTGTGCTACTGCGTGGTTCCTTCTCTAATTCATTTTTCAGTAGTTTGTTTTGCCTGTTTAGTTTACAAGTTTGTTTTATGGCATCGAAGAAGGATTCTCACAGTTTAAGTACATCTTTGGACAACATTCCTGAAGTCTTTAGGACTGTTGCTATCAGCAATGACCAACCAGCTGGAGGTGTTACCAAACCCAGTAATAACAACCAAGTCCTGACCACTTTGATGGCATGACTAGACTTGCTTTTTGGCTGTATGGAGAACCTTCAACGGCAAATCAAGACAACTAAGACTCCTCCGTTTAACATACCTACTTTTACCAGTACAGCGGTACCGCCAGCTCCGAATGGAGAAGTACTTCAACCTTTGGGTGCAGTGCCTAGCAACCTGCGGCCTCTTAGTGATGAGGCACGACTATCAGGGAGTGGAGTCACTGGGTCTGTTAACTTACAGTCTACAGACCAATCCCGCATCGACTGTGGGCAGAGGAGTATTCTAGCCCTGGAACTTCCTATTGTTCCTAACCAGCAACGTGACATATCTTCCAACCTTCGTTCGGAGTCTGCGACTCGCGTAAGCGACACAGGGGTTACCCGAATCCCGGGCATCAACAACTGGTTGATTGATAACTTCACCTTCTCTACATTAGACCAATTACCTTCAATAACTGGAGTGTACCAAGGTGAGCAGGCCAACATTTTTACTAATCTTAAATACTTTGACAATATCCTAGTGAAATTAAAAAAGACCCAGTTAGAGATATCGTATTTCCAAGAATGTTTGAAACTTAAGATAGTCCCTAAAGGCCTTCGCCACCATCAATACCCTACTGGTCTGGTAGTTAACTCACAGTTCCACAAGGACCTTCTTGTACTTTTTGATCGGCAAGGCTTCGAGTTACGTAACTTAATGATTAAACACTATGCAATACTGGTTGAAGCTCTGAGCAGACAAGTGTCAGAACTAGATGAAACTATCAAATTGGACTCAGAGTTTGTTCGTTACAAATATGAATACAACAGGATTTTTTCTAGTATTGAGCAGTACCTTGGTAAATTGAAAAACATCAAAACCAGGAAAAATGACAGAGACTTGAAGGCCTATAAGGATGAGACAGCTTATCCTAAACCTCCACCAGCACAAGTTTGGCAGCCCCTAAAAATAAATGTTAAACCCGTCCAATTCAATCATGGTGAATCATCCGCAAACGCGAATTTTGCTCAGGCAGGTCACCCTATGGGCCCACCTATTGATTGTTCTATTGCTCCATCCGACTCAGACTATGACCCACTAGACAATTCTTGTAACAACAACAACAACAAAAAAACTGGGCATTACAATCTTAGGTCCAATGACGCTAATTTTTTAGGGGCAAAGCCAGAACAACAGGTGGCTTTCTCCCACCAGAGGAACAAGCAGAAGCAGAGATAGTAGCGATCCATCAAAACATCATCAATAGTCCATTGAGAGACTGTTTCGAAGTTGACACTGCTACTGCATCAGAGTCTACTGATGGACAATGTGACTCTTGTTCAATAACTGAGATAGATACATATTATATGTCTGATGTTCGTAATGAAAGCACTGTTAACACTCCTGTTATACTTACGAGCAAACAAGGTGATTTTAATATACACAATTTTTCTCCTGTAAATATTGCACCTGAGATAGTTGAGCTATTGTCCAAAGGGTACACTTATGTAGCAACACAGAAAGTGGATTTGGTCAAATCAATTATAGATTTAAAATTATACGTTAGGAAGCTTAACTTGAATTTGCTGTTTGGGGGTTCTTACCCTCTTGACGACAATAACTTTAGGATTCCCAGTACATTCAATCCCCCACTCCATCCTCTTTTACAAATTTTCGAACTGGTTTGCGAACTAGACATTCATCAAAACTTCAATAAAACATCACATCACTTAACATCGAGTGCCTATTCCAACAACAAAAAAGAAATGGAATGCCGCGATTGGATTAAATTTCAGAATATTAGATTCTGTAAACCGGATAAGGGTGGGGGCATTGTTGTGTTTGATGAAGTTGACTACCAAGACAGGATGCTCAGTCTGTTGGATAGCCCTTCATATTTTACTAGCTCTCGTTCCGAAATAAACAAAGCGTATACCATAATCAAAGACCACATTGAGGAAATGTTCATCAAGGGTAGGGTTACACAACAAACATATAATTACTTATCAACAACATACCCTCATTTCCCGTGCTTGTTTGGTATCCCTAAAATCCACAAGGACGTTCATAATCCACCCATGAGACCACTTGTAGATGGCCGCGGTTCCCCTACCTACCCATGTGCTAAAATTATTGACAGCATTTTACAGAAATACTTGGTCAACTTTCCACAGATCTGCAAAGATTCTTGGTCATTTCTTGGTAAAATCAATATGTTAGATTTCAATGCAAGGTACAACTTTCTTACTATCGATGTCAAAGATTTGTACACCTGCATTCCCCAAGACATAGCAGTGGATTGGGTAGAATAAGTGCTTAGATCTAATGATAGTAGTGGGAATGAGTTGGTTTTAGTTCATGAGTTGTTGGACTTAGTCTTGTGTAACATTTTTTTTACCTTTGACAATAACTTCTACTTGCAAAAAACTGGAGTAGCCATGGGCTCCCCTTGTGGGGCCAGTGTTGCCAACTTAGTTATGGCACAATGGGAACATGATCACGTGTCCACTAACTGTCCATTCAAAGACCAAGTGATTTTTTACACCCATTACTTGGACGATATCTTCATCCTTCTGGACGGTGACTTGCCCATGAGCGAAGCGTTAGTCGACTACTTCAACTCAACCACTCAGTTTTTGAAATTCACTGCTTGCTTCCACACTGTAGCTATTCCGTATTTGGACATTTTACTTTCTAAAGATATTAGCTTTCATAAATACACAGCTAACATATATAGGAAAGTAACATATTCCAACTCATTCCTGCACTACACAAGCTGTCATCCTTTCCACCAGAAGCGGACGATCGTTAAAGGTCAGCTAGTGAGGGTAGCCCGCATTATCACATTGGATAGTGATTTTGCCAATGAATGTGGACATCTAAGAAACATGTTTTTGCACCGGGGTTACCCATATGAAATGTTACACACCATCATAGAAGAAGTGTCGTCCAAGCGTCAGTGTCACTTTTACAAACCAATTTTGAATAGAGATCTGGTTCTTATGAATGACACAGAACCCTTTGAATATAGATCCAGTAAACACCCACACAAGTAAGCACCCTTTGGAATGTTTTGGTGTCACATTCATAACAACATACAGTCTCAATAGTAGTGACTGTGTTCAGGCACTACGTAAAAATTGGGACCTATTCAAAAAGGACTACACAGTACACCAAAAACTTGGTAACTACCCATTGGTTGTTTATAGAAAGGCAAAAAATCTCAAAGCTCTCCTTGAACATCACAATATTAAAAAAACAATGACAGCTGGCATGTTTAAATGCCAGGCGTGTAACTTCTTTCAATACATCTTGGAATCTAATAGATTCAAAGTTCATGACTATGAATATAAGTTGAACTTAAGAGCTAACTGTAATTCAAGAATGATGATCTATCTAGCTATGTGTCAAACCTGTACAGCTTTCTACGTGGGCAAAACAGAATGACGCCTACGTGACCGCATTTATGAACACACTTATGCGATCAGGAAGCAGAAACTCAATAACGCACTAGCAAAACACATTTCAGTTTACCCCAACCACGTTTAAATTTTTGATCATGGACCAAATCACACAGGACTTTAGGGGTGCCCCTTTGCCACTCAAGTTAGAAGAGCGAGAGCTGTTTTGGCAAATTAGACTCAACGCTTACAGTTCACCAGGTCTAAATGAGAACTGTTCTTTAAGTAGTGTTCTCAAACTTAGGAGCCTTAACAGGTAGGCTGTGTCAGATCTCTTTCCATGTGGTATGACAAAGTCAACCTAATGCTTTTGAGTACTTCGGCTTAGTGACCTTATGTTTATCTCTGGCATGAGTTCTCCTTGCTGTGTATTATATTCATTATACATATATATTATTATTTTTTGCTGAGAATCCGTAGTTTTTCCTTGTTGTATTATTATTATTTTTTCAAATTACGTTCTGTACACTTGATGTGCTTAATATACACAGCTTAGTGCACAATATAGGTGTTTGTATTAACTTAGCTTTCAAACACCAGGGGAATTTTTATATATTTGTAACTATTTTCTTTTGCTTTATTAGCGTAGTAGTAGGCTACACATGCACATTTTTAATAGACAGCGTTAGTTGCATTTTTAGTCCGATTATTCGGACTTTTACTTGTATTTTAAAAGCAGTCTTCAGTCTAGTTGTGTTCTTAAATAGGGCGTGTTCTATAAGTCAACGTTCACTTTAAGTAGTTAATTGACTTTGTAAGTATTAGCCCAGATAGTATTTAAACTGTGAATCCTTGTTTTACTTGATCTGAAGAAGTTTGTTTATTGGAATAAACGAAAAGTGCTTTATCATTCGTTTTGTGCTACTGCGTGGTTCCTTCTCTAATTCATTTTTCAGTAGTTTGTTTTGCCTGTTTAGTTTACATTTTTCAGCCTTGAAGTATGTTTAATTTTGATGTAAATAGAGACACCACCACCTTTAGTCCCTGCCTGTGAAGTAGATGGCCTAAATGTGTGGAAGGCATTATAACCTTGCACTATCAGAGTGCTTTCTGCAGCTTTAAACCATGTCTCAGTGACCACACAGATCTCAGCATTCTCTAGGGTAAAGAGAGCTTCTAGTGAGTGGTTTTTGTTTAGACTCCTAGCATTGAGCAGTAACACCTTTAGATTTTCTTGGTTTTGATTTGCTATGTCAGAAGTAATTTCAGTTTGGCATTGCCTAAAAAAGGCACTATGGGGTAAGACAATGTTTTACTAATATTCAAAAACCTAGAGGGGAGAGGTGCAGACCATCCCTGGCAAAGCAGCATGGTCTGTTGCCCATCTCCTTCCATGCTGACAAATATTGCACCCCCTTAGAATGACACCAGAAACTAAGCCAATTATTAAAGTCATTCATCTTTTGTTCATACTGTGGCATCATCCTTGGAGAAGGTAAAATACTGCTCAATGCTAGGCTCATACCAGCCTGAGAGACATATTCTGAGAGTTCCATGATGTCTGTCTCTTAATATAGTTTAAGGAGGTAAGTCTCAAGTCATTTACTCCCACATGGACTGTGACTGAGTCATATTAGTAACTGTGGTCCAATGGCCTGAGTACATGCGTAATGTGGCAGATCCTAGGCCCTGATAAGCAACTGACCATCACTTTCTCCTTACTCAGCCTGGTGAGAGGGACATCAGTGTGTCTCACGATGGAGTCTCCAATGACTAGAATGTTGGATTGTGTGGTGGCTTGCCTTATGGGCTTAGAGATAGAGGCTCCATGAGATGTAGCTCTATGTGTTGATGTGGGTGAGGTTTTGAAAGAGTGGATTTGAGGCTGCTGAGGGTATTTGGTATATGTACTTAATCTAGGAGGTCTTTGTGGTTTAGGAAGGTTACATGTAAGTGCGTCAGCATATGTAGGTTGATATGTCTACTTTGAATTGTCTCTGATGGATGCAGCTTGTGTACAACTGACAACCTTATTGACATTAGGAGTACTTTTATGTGAGAGCTTTGCCTCCAGTGACATTGTGTAAATACATCTCTCACATACCATATCCGTTTGTTTGAGAATTAACTTGTTGTCAGTAAACATGAGGCAATGTCTACATTGCCTCAGGATGTCCATATCCACCAAGCCAGCAACAGAGACAGTAGGAAAGTTAATATCCATGGCAATAGACCCTTTTCTACTGATTAGACAGTTGGAGTGAGAATATCAGTCACTGTCAGGAGTATCCGGTTTGCAACTATATGGACAGTGCTTGTCACTGCAAACTAGTTGTCCTGTGTGCAACTTAGATTTTAGAGAAATTTCAATTGTGCTTTTACAGGAAAATGTTACTCAAGGTGTCTGAGTCTGTACAGAGCACTGCCAAACACTTGTGGGGAAATGAATACGTAGACCCTGAAAATTTAAGGATGAAGTATTTAGGCAGATATTCTGAAGTTAGAAATAAATCAAGCAATGCTTACTGAAAACAAAGAATTATCTTGTCAAGAATGATGAAAAGAGGGGAGTCACATGAATGGCTACTGCCTGGGTTCTACTAATGCTGGTCTCACCACAGCTTCACTCTGCTGGGATACAATGCTCCTTTGCTTCTTCTCTCACCAGAAGCAAAATGTTAGCACCAATCCCAAGATAGGAAGCAGGCCACAGCCGGTTTAATGATCCACAGTCTTGTCCCAGATGATGCAAGGGTCTGTAGGCTTGTAACCTTTTCCTGGTAGATGCCTTGAATAGAAACCAGACTAATCAGGAACATTAAGCTCAGACACTCACTCTCCAACCAGAAACATTCAGGAAACACTGCACTCTGCTCCTCCTCTCACCAGGATCAGAATGTAAGCACAGATTCCAAGCTGTCACCTATAAAGCAGTTAGGCTTTCTGGTGATCAGTAGTCTCCAGGAAATAATGTCTCTGTACCCCTTCTCTCACCAGGAGAAAACAGAAGCACTAAGACTACTAAGAGGAAGAATGTAGGCTCTCCAATAACTTATGGTCTTGCAATAGATGTTTAAAGGTAAGATGAAAAATGGTTTATCCTAAACACTGCAGTGTGCACTAAGCAGTTAGATACGAAAGTGGGTAACTTACATTTTAGGTGTCTAAGTCTATTTTTAAAAGAGCAAGATATATTGAAATATTTGTATGTAATAAAACAAGCCAAACAGGAGTTATATTTTTGCAAAACCGTAGTTGAAATACACAAATAAAACAGAGCATGTAAGACAGGCTGTAGTTCTGACTACAACTGAAAAAAAAAATAAAAGTAAAAACCTTTGCCCTATTACTTCAAGGAGAACTTAGAGAGTAGACGCCACTTGGGATTAGGGAAGAGAGGACAGAATACCAATATGAGTTAACCTGTATCTCAGGAGGAGTTATATTTGTCTTCTTTGAGTAGCTGGGAATAAAGACATTTCTCAAACATTTTAAGATTAACAATTTGTCAGATAGTTTCTGGCATTGACTTCCAACATGAAGGGGCAATTTTGTAGAAGGATCTTTCACAGGTAGCAAGGGACAGCATCTTTCATGCAAATGTTCCCTAGCACTCACAGGTAGCCATTTACCTTTGCTCAGTCTAGAATAAATGATGTTTTTTGTTGTTTGAAAGGTGAATAATATATGCATTTGGTTTTATGCAGATTGGAGCTGAGAGATGTTTTGTGAAGAGCAAAGAACTCTAATTTGTAGCTCATATTATAATGTCGGAAGTATCACAATTACGGCAATAAAACATCTAGCTTCCAAAGTTAGAAAATTAGAGATTTTGTACAATATTCTTAAGTGATTAGTTACTTTTGAATGTGGGTCTCGGTGTGTTTTGAAAGGTGAGTTGCTGGTCAAAAAGTAGACATAATTGGTGGATCAGCAATAGCAACATGTTGTATATGTTAAAACTATATGGTGAGTGTCAGGTAGAATTTCTAAATGTTTTTAAGTTCTCAGAGGGAATGTATTGTAATGAAGCCAGTTCCAGGGGATAGTGAAATCATTCTGAAGTTCATTTTGCAGACTCGTAGGATTTTTATTTCCTTTTAATTGTACAATGTCACATGCATATATACTACAGTTGGTATGGGGAAGGTCACAGTGCAGATCATTTACAAAAAGATAAGAGGAGTGGATCAAGTACAGAACCTTTTGGAGTGCATGTGGTCTGCACGTGAGAATGATGTTATTAGCACGGTAATTGAGGCAGGACCCTTGCTCCTTATCATTGAGAATGTCATATTTTGTAATGTAGTCAAGGATTTGGTCATAAATGATCTTGTCAGAATTTTTGATGACGGGGAAAGGTTAGAAATAGGTTAGAGGTCATTAGCTCTACCCTCAAAGTACCCTGATTCATTTTATTCTCATTGTCAGTGCAGTATAGACTTGTGATTTATATATAAATTATTTGTTTAACAAAGGTTTTCCAATAACATTATTGTTTTAGTGTGTTCCAACTAAAAACTTGACAGGTATAGTTTTGCTAAAATTTAAATATCATAAATTCAGTATGAAATGCAAGGCAGAAACATCATTCCAGGTAATAACAATGTCTTCTTATCATTCTTACTTATGACATCATCACAGTTCCAGTTTTATATCCACCAGTTTCCGCACCAAACCTTTTCTTTTCACCATAGCTCATTTATATCCAGTCACTGCTGCCTTGAAGTACAGTGCAGTGTTTGATTGGGCAGTTTTCCACAGTAAACATTTTCCAGGCAAGTGCTATATTTTTTTGTGTGGAATATTTTCCTTTGTCTCCCAAGTCATAGTGTATTCTCTTGTACCCGAAGGCTGCAATTTATGGCAATCATAGCTCCATGAAAATTCATAAAGTTGACTGATATGCTTTTCTTTTCTTTTAATGTATTTAACGCCAGTGTCCTCTAGTTTCTGGCAGGGCATTTTCATGAAGCTATGCACTATTTTTCTTGCTTATTCCAGGTTTATAAAACAGGTATACTTTATTCTACTCTCTCTCTCTATCTCTCCTTCCATTCAAAGGTATGATGTTCTTCATCTCACATTGCTGCAGTCCTAACACCTGGGGTAGTCCGCTGTCCCAGTCGGCCCGAATACCAAAGTATAAGGCTGATGTCGGTCAAGGCGCATTTGTCTGACATCAGGACGTCAGGGTACAAATGCGCATGACCGACGTCATATCCTCAGTCTTTTTTGCCGCATGGTCCGATGCAGAAGCAGTATTGCGAGTGCAGGTTGGCGTTCTGAAATTTTCTGAAGTCGGAGTTTCAGACCGAATCAAAGTTGGCTAAGTACCCCGTTGGGAAATATTTTGGTTTTTTCTTGCCTCAGTCTTTAACCGGATGTCAGAAAAAGTGAATAACTGTATTTCTTGTGGGAAACAGATACCTCATAGAGATTATCATACCTTGTGTATACCTTGCTTAGGGCCTGAGCACGACGTTGTTGGCTGTCGCTCTTGTGCTAGATTTAACAAACGCACTATTAAGAGAAGATTAGATTGTGCCAGGTTAGTTTTTGGGAAGCGTTGTAATTACAACATGCCGTCGGATGCTCCGACGCCCGCTTCATCTAAAAAGCGCAAGGACAAAGCAGCGAAGCCTAGGGTGGAAGAACCGTCTGTCCCGGACGTCGGTTCTTTAGAGGGCTCGGTGGAGCCGGTGGTTCTACCAGAAGTTCCTTTGGATTCTCAGGGAGAGACTTTACTGTTACAAGATGTGTCCTCTCAGGAGGTAGGCCAGGCTGAAGGGGCTTCTCAGGTAGCTGTTCTCCCCTCCCTTCCTAAGGTGGTTAGGCCCTCCCCTTCTGTTTCCAAGGCTTCTTCTAGAGGCAGGCCAGGGTTAACTTCAGTGGGGGTCTCCCCTAGTTCTTCAGGGTCTCTGCCTAAGAAACATATGCTTAAAATGGCAGAAGATTTGATTACTATGATTCGAGGTTCTATGCCCCCCCCTGATAAGAGGCCTAGGGTGGAACCTGAGCTTGAGAGTTTTGAGCAGTGTTCGGAGGCTTCTGAGTCTTCGGCTGAAGACTTGCAGGAGTATCCTCCTTATTCTGATTCTGATGTAGATGACTCTACACCTTCGGCTTCTCCTCCTGAGGATTTTTCTTTTTCAGAGACTCTTCATTCCATGAGGGAGCATTTTAAATGGGAAGGTCAAGATTTCTCTGATTCCAGGAAAAGGCTTAGGGAATTTTTATTTCTACCCCAGCATAGGCCTTTAGCTATACCTCCTGTTCTGGATGTGGTAGAGGATGTTTTTACAGAGGCTTCCCTGAACCCTGATTCTTTGCCTCCTGCCCCAGTTAAACCGGATAGGTATTATAGGGTGCCTGAAGCTCATAAGTATCTTTTTAAGAGTCCTAGGGCAGACCCAGAAACTGTTTCTCAGGGCCCTAAAGGTGTTAAGGCTTCTGTTGTTAAAAATCCTGTTCCTTCTGATAAAGAGGCAAGGGCTTTAGATAGGTGGGGAAAGAAGGTTTATACTTCTTCCACTTTAGCTATGAGGGCTTTGAATTGCCAGTTTCACATGTTGAAATACCAAAATTATCTCCTTTCACAATTGAAGTCTAAGGTAGATGCTCTGGCGGAAGGTATTGAGTGTAAAGAGTTGCAGGATTTAGTTCATGTTTCTGAACAGGTGGGTAAGCATTCCTTGCAATGTGGTTTTGATGCTGTACAGGCCTCTTCGAGGGTGGCAGCCACTGGTTCTGTTCTTCGCAGGCACGCCTGGCTGAGGGATCAGAATTTAGCTGAACATGTAAAGACAAGGATTTTAGATGCTCCTTTACAATCTGATGTGTTATTTGGTGCGTCTGTGGAAGCAGTTTTAAAGAAAATGGAGGACAAGGCTAAGTCTATGCAGACTGTTAAAGATTTTTTGCAGGTTCAGCCTCCAAAGTTTAGTAGAAATTGGCCTACTAAGGGGTGGACTTATCCTTCTTATGATTCTCAGTCTAGGGGTAGATCTAGACGTGGTAGGGGCAGAGCTCAAGGTTCTTTTAGGCCTAGAACAGGCAGCTCGCCTGCCCAGTCTTCTGGTGAGGGCAGGGGTCAGTCCTTTCGTAAGCAGACCCAATGACTTGCCTTTTCAGCTGCCAGAGCCTTCTCGTCTGGCAGCACCTTTGGGAGGAAGGCTGGCACTTTTCAAAGAAAATTGGAGTGTTATTACCCAAGACAGATGGGTATTGGATATCGTTCACCACGGTTACAGGTTTTATTTCCATACCTTGCCTCCTTTAAAAGGCATGCCAGATATTCCTCCTATACAAAGAAAAGAGGCTCGCAGGCAAATTTCTCTGTTACTCCAGATAGGGGCCATTCAGCCGGTTCCTGTGCCAGAAAGGGGCCTAGGATTTTATTCTCGCCTGTTCCTAGTACCAAAAAAGGGGAACACGTGGAGACCAATTTTGGATTTGTCTATCCTCAACACTTATCTGGACATTCCCAAGTTCAAAATGTTGATGTTACAACAGCTTTTACCTCTGCTGGGCAAAGATCACTGGATGTTAACTTTAGATCTCAAGGAGGCTTACCTTCATGTGCCTATCAGACTGAGTTGCAGGAAGTATCTGCGTTTTCGAGCTGGGAATTCTCATTATCAGTTCTCTGCATTGCCCTTTGGCTTATCTACTGCGCCCAGAGTATTCACAAAAGTTCTGGCTCCAGTGATAGCTTACTTCAGGCTAAAAGGAATACAAATCTATCCTTACTTGGACGACTGTCTGATTCTGGCTCAAGAAAAGGACGAGCTTCTTCAGCATCTGGAATATGTGATAGCAGTGCTAAGATGCCTGGGGTATTCTGTGAACGAAATAAAGTCCAGTCTAGTACCCTCTCAAGACATGTGCTTTCTGGGTGTGAGACTGAATACAGCAGCCCAGATGGCCTTTTTAACCCCGGACAAACAAAAGAATCTTTCTCTTTACTTCCATCAACTATCTCTTCAGTCCGGGCTGACTGCAAGGACAGTCCTTCAAGCCTTAGGGTTCATGGCATCTTGTATTCTGGTGCTTCCCAATGCCAAACTGCATATGAGGAAGCTGCAATTGTATCTAAAAAATGTATGGACACAGCACTGCCAGGATTTGGACACTGTCATTCCAATATTACCTTGCATTCAAAAGGAATTTTTGTGGTGGGCTCAGGAATGTCACCTAAACAAGGGACTCTCTGTGACCCGGCCAGAGGCGAGTCAGATTCTAACGACAGATGCCTCAGACATAGCTTGGGGAGCTCATCTGAATGGAAAGTGGAAACAAGACAAGTGGCCTGCCAGACTACAGCATCTACATATCAACATGAAGGAGATGTTAGCAGTCCAGTTTGCATTAATGGCTTTCAAGGAGTTACTTCTTCCAGGACAGGTGTTGATTCTAATAGACAACACAACTGTCATGTGGTACATCAACAAGCAAGGGGGAACACATTCTTATCCTCTATGCAGGCAAGCAATGATTTTGTGGGAGACTGCGCTCAGCTTGCAGCTAAATCTTCAGGCAAGGTTTCTGCCAGGAGCACAGAACTCCTTAGCAGATGTGTTAAGCAGGCAAATCATGGATCCCCACGAGTGGAAACTGGATCTTCATGTATTTCAAAGATTGACAGTGTCCTGGGGAACTCCAGACATAGATCTGTTCGCTTCTCCACTAAACCACCAGCTGCCAAAGTTTTGCATGAAAAGGTTTCATCACACAGCTTGGAAAGTGGATGCTCTTTCGTTCAGTTGGGAAAATCTTCATGTGTATGCCTTTCCTCCTCTGCCTCTCCTCCCAAAGGTACTCCTAAAGGTCAGACAAGACAAGCCAAGGATGATTTTGATAGCTCCAGATTGGCCTCGGCAACACTGGTACCCATTACTGAGGAATCTGGTAAGGAAGCCTCCATGGCCTTTACCTTTAATTCCACACCTTTTGTCTCAGAGGGACGGTCATCTACTCAATGTCAAGCTTCACTCTCTTCATCTAACAGCCTAGCATATTCTGTTTTGAACCATAGCAGGTCTCAACTTCCTCAACAAGTTTTGAATGTGATTATGGAAGCCAGAAGACCTAGTACACGTAAAGTGTATGCAGAAAAATGGAAGAGATTTTTATTTTGGAGTGCAGCAAAGGATTTGGATGTTTCTGAGCTTAATTTGAGTGTGGCTCTTCAATATCTTACTGAGTTATTGGACAAAGGTTTGTCTTTCTCTTCCATTAAGATTCATGCTGCAGCAATTTCAGCTCACTATGATTGTGACCCACCATTGTTTTCTCATCCTTTGTTTAAGCAATTTCTTAGAGGGGCAAAGAATATAAGACCCCCACGTAGAGCTCCTACTCCTGCTTGGGACCTCAATTTTGTGTTGGAGAAACTTACTCTACAACCTTTTGAGCCTGCGGCTACTGCTGAATTGAAATATTTGTCATGGAAGACTGCTTTTTTGTTGGCCATTACTTCTGCAAGAAGGGTTTCTGAATTGCAGGCCCTTATGGCGGTTGAGCCTTTTTTGATTTTTCATAAGGATAGGGTATCATTGCGTACTAATCCTTCATTTATGCCTAAGGTGGTTTCTAGCGTGGCTTTAAACCAAACTATTCATTTGCCTACTTTTTATGCAGATCCCCAAAATAGGGGGGAAAAGATTTTGCACACGTTAGATGTACACAGGCAGTTGCGTTATTATTTAAGCAGGACTAGGGATTTTAGGCAGTCTCAGCAGTTGTTTGTTTCTTTTGCTTTGTGTTCTCAGGGCAAGCCTGTGTCAAAACAAACTATATCTAAGTGGATTGGGTTTTGCATTGCATTCTGTTATTCCCATCATGGCAAGGAGATTCCAGTTGGGATTAGGCCTCATTCCACTAGGGCTACTGCCACTTCAACAGCATTTCTAAGGGGGGTGGCAACTAAGGATATTTTGGAGGCAGCTACTTGGAGTTCAGTGCATACTTTCTCCAAGCATTACCACCTTCCTCTCTATTCTAAATCCAGGGCTGGTTTTGCCACTGCTGTGTTGCAGGGCATTTTGGCAGCTCCTGCTTCATTATAGTTTAGCCATCCTCCCTTACCTCTGCTTTGGGATTCTACCCAAGTGTTAGGACTGCAGCAATGTGAGATGAAGAACATAGTACAGTTTTGTACCTACCATAAATGTAGATGTTCGAAGATCCACATTGCTGCAGTCCAATTTACCCTCCCTCCTTCCCCTCTGTGTTTGGGGGTGGTTGTGTGGGTGGGGTTCTATTTTTGTAATTTTGTATATATTGTACATATTTTAGGTACAGGAGTGTTTGGTGTTTTTTGGTTTTGGCCTTATCTTTTTAGGGTCTTCTGACATCTGGGGCAAGAAAAGACTGAGGATATGACGTCGGTCATGCGCATTTGTACCCTGACGTCCTGATGTCAGACAAATGCGCCTTGACCGACGTCAGCCTTATACTTTGGTATTCGGGCCGACTGGGACAGCGGACTACCCCAGGTGTTAGGACTGCAGCAATGTGGATCTTCGAACATCTACATTTATGGTAGGTACAAAACTGTACTTTAATCAACAATGGACATAAAACACATGAATGTTTGAATGATGTCTTTGTTGACATACATACATGCCAGTTGCTGTCCCAGTTGCCCTTTCACAAAGTCTGTGTAGTTGAGCAGAATCTTAACAGGTTCACAGCTAAGTAATGTATATATTTTCTTTTAAACAAGAAACATCTTTATTAAACCCTCACTTACTACATAGGCAATCATATATTCATACAAATGAAAACAAACCACACTGACCAAACTTGGTAATAATTTTGAGCATTTGGTCAGCACTAATAACTGTATGTTTGGTTGCCAAGATATGAAGGATTACCACTTACCAGCTATAATGAAAAACAAATGCACAGAGTAATCCATCATTAAAGTGCCAGTTCTATGAAACAGTGGTGTATACTTATGTCCGGGCAGGTTGAAGGCTGCTCCCTTTAGGAGACAGAGAGAGAATATAAAGGTGTTTGCACTATAACACTGGTTAGGACCCACCACCACCATGAGTACTACATATGTGTCTGGGACCCACATGTGAAGGGTCCATGTTAAATATTCGAGCATCTAAAATGTAGAACGTTACATGGTCGAGACCAAATGTTCAACATTTCGATGTTTGAATATCAAATAAAAATATAATAAAAAAAGACAAACACATCTTAACAGTGTGAGCAGGGGAGGGAAGCCCCACTCACACCCCCCTACTTAAATTTACCAACTCCGAGACCGCACTTCAGTGCAGAAAAGGGAATTTTTCCCTATCTGCACCATACGGCGCCAATGAAATTCAATCTTCGAACACTTGAAATTTCAAATGTTTGATCTCGACCATGTAATGTTCAAAATTGTAAGCATTTGAAGAATTGACATAGACCCCATGTGAAGGAGGTATTGAAGACGTGTAAAATAACAAGTACTTGGAAGGTCATACATATATTTGCAGACTTATTGGTTCTGTATTCCCTCCTGGAAGGAAGAGAAATGAGGATCAGCTGATCTTTCTGTACATCTTAGGGGATGTATTGTACAGCTTCTTGATTAGTAGTTCAATCAAATCATCTCTTCATGTCTCAAGAACTTTAGCACACCAGTAATGCTCTCTGTTCGCCTCAGTCCCTTCCACTCCATCTTTATTTGCCTTTATCCATTCCCAGCATCAGTGCCTTCTCTAGTGAATTCTGTTTTCACTTTATCTGAGCAAAGTATCTGTTCAGTTTTACTATCTTCCAATGAATACTCAGGATTAAAGGGTTAATTTCCTTAAGAGTTGACTGAATGGATCCTCTTGCAGTCCACAGAGTTATCAGAAGTTTATTCCAGCACCACAGCACAGTTTTTGGCATACAGTCTTAGATTCAAACAGTCACAGCTATATGCTGTTACTGGAAAAAACATAGCTCTGACTATATGGATGTTTGCTGACAATGTAATTTTTTTGTTCTTTAAAACTTTGTCCATTTTTGTAATAGCTTTCTTTAAAAAAAAAAAAAAAAAAAAAAGCAAGCATCAGGCTGCAATCTCTGCCTGCAGAGATCTGTAAGCCCAGAAAATGTTTTAATTGTTTCACTGATTCAACTTCTTACATATCAATTTGCAATTAATCGATAAGAGTTAGATGGCGTAGTTTTTTGATATTTAGAAACAAGCCAGCTTTTGTGCTGTTGTCTCTTCATCAACAGGCTGTTCAACTCTCCATTGCTAGTGTACAAATTAGGATGAGTTAATTAAGTGAGAAGTTAGTCTCTTTAGGGATAATATATAATTATCAACCATGGGATGGGTATGGCCAGTCTATAACCAAATGGCCTAGTTTGTTCGAGCACAAAAAGGGAAATTGCCTGTGTTTAAAATTGTCCCCAAGGACAGGTAGCCTAGTACTTAACTATGAACTCATGGAAGTGAAAGGATTCTAATGCTTATATTCTCAAACTGTATGGAAATATTTAGATTTCAATGTAACAGGCCACCTTCTCTGAGATGGTGACCTTACTGTCATGCAAGTTACTGCAGTGGTTTGTTTAAGTAAACCACAGCTGTATAGCAGGTATCTTAGGATTAACTTTTCTCAGGGTTTAGTAGAACAAAGAAAAGAAGCTATAAGATAATTGCTTTTGAAGCCTAATATGGTATGGCAGAGAGAGAGAGTGCTGGGACTTGTTAAACACAAACTTCTAAGAATGCCTATTCACCTGAAAACATACCACAAGTAAACTAAATAATTACTTTTGAGACTTTCTCAGATTGATAGGACTATATTTGACAGTCCCTGGACTTAAAACAGCACTAGTGATGCTACTCTTTAAAGGTGGTCCAACTACTGACCCTGGAAACTGTAGGCCCCTCATCCTGAGTTTCATTTGTAAGACCATAGAACACATTATAACAGACTTGATTAGCATTGACATTAAAGATCTCATCAGGTTACATGTGCAGCAATTTTGTTTTGTAAAAAGTAGATCCTGTCTAATGAACTTGGTTGCTTTTGTTCTGAATTTAATTCTCTGATCTATGGCCAATAACCAAGATCTATGGCTGCAAACTTGGAGTAATTGTCAAATCCACCTCTGACACAGAAGCCCTCCACCAGGACCTTGTACTCATAAATGCCTGGAGTGTTGAAAATGGGCTTAAATTAAATGCTAAAAAATGCAGTATTGTTGCATTTGGCAGAAAACCATTCTTACAATATATAGGACTGGGAATTCCCCACTTCAAAATGAAAATGTAGTCATACCTGGGAATCTGGGTTGATAATTCTCTCTCCTTTGACCACCATATAGTAATAGATGTTCTTCGTGTTTCACTGTTGCAGTCATTACACTTGGGTTATCCTGCTGGCATGCTACCCTCAGTCAGCCTGAATTCCAAAGTCTAGGTCCAGCTTCGGTTGCTGTCGTCTCCTCCCTGACATCAGTGCGCCAGGGGTATAAAAGATGCAGCCAACGCCATTTTCTTCAGTCTTTCTTGCCGCACGGTGCCCGAAGCATAAGCAGTTCGCGGGTGCCAGTCGGCCGACTCCTGATATTTTCGTGTTCGAATTTCAGATCCGGTCTTCATTAAAAGCTACGTACCCCGTTGGGGAAACTTTTTTCTTGCTCCAGACCAATGTCAGAAAAAGTTAATAATTGTATTTCTTGTGGGAAGCAAATACCTCATAAGGACTTTCATTCTTACTGTATTCCTTGCCTAGGCCCTGACCACGACGTTGCTAGTTGTCGGTTTTGTGCTAGATTTAACCAACACACTATTAAGCATCGGTATGATTTTGCATTACACTATTTTGGCAGAAGATTTAATTATACCATGTCGTCGGATAGCCATCCGACTACCGGAATTCACAAGAAATGCAAAGAAAAAGAAAAGGACATGCATCCGAGGTCCAAAACAGATGACAAGGCTTCTTCTAAGCCAGTCGCTGGTTCGCCGGTTCTCAGTGAGGCATCTTCGCAGCCCCTGACGCCCGCTACTTTAGACCCACAGGCCGCTACTGACTCCCACGTGGAGTCACCTAGGCTGCTGGAAACTCAAGGTATTGGACCTTCGGAGACTATTCCCTCAGATGGGTCCAGAGCTGCTGAGCAGGCATCGGCTTCTGAGGGTGTTTTCAGACCAACTCAATTATACATTAAAACAACTTCAGCTTCAAAGGCTAAGACTAAAGCACCCTTAAAGACAAAGAAACAAGTACAACAGCTTCATGGACAGGCCTCCATGCCCAAACAACAGATACTCAAAATGGCCGAAGACTTAATTACTTTGATCAGGGGTTCACATCCCCCTCCTGATAAAAGGCAGAATATGAATCTTCAGATCAGGTTTCCATTTCATCTGATTCCTCTTCTGATCAGGAATACTCTCTCCCTCCCTAAGAGGATTCTGATGCTGAAGAATCTATCCCTTCAGCCTCTCCTCCTGAGGATTACTCTTTTGGTGAAACCTTGCATACCATGAGGGAGCATTTCCACTGGGAGAACCAAGATTTTTCAGAATCTAAGAAAAGGCTCAGAGACTTCCTTTTACTACCACAACACAGGCCCTAGCTATTCCACCTGTGTTAGACATTGTTGATGATGTATTTTCAGAGTCCAGTCTGACCCCTGACTCCTTACCTCCAGCTCCTGTTAAGCCGGACAGGTACTACAGGGTTCCTGACTCTCATAAATTCCTTTTCAAAAACCCTGCTGCTGACCCAGAAACTATCTCTCAGGGACCCAAAGGGTCAAGACTTCTGCTGCAAAAAACCCTACCCCCTCTGACAGGGATTCTAGGGCACTGGCCAGATGGGGAAAAAAGATTTACACTTCCGCTACCTTGGCTATAAGGGCTTTAAATTGTCAGTTTCATATGCTCAAATATCAACAATATATTATGTCACTGCTTAAACAGAAAATGTTGACAAATTCTGAATGTGCAGATAACAAAGAAATGCAGGATTTATTGCATGCAGCTGAACAAGTTGGAAAGCATACTTTGCAATGTGGTTTTGATTCTTTGGAGGCCTCCTGCAGAGCCGCTGTTACGGGTTCTGTCATCAGGAGGCATGCTTGGTTAAAGGAAAAAAGTCTGCCTGATCATGTCAAAGCAAAATTATTAGATGCCCCATTACAGCATTATACTTTGTTTGGTGTTAAAGCAGAACAGGGGTTAAAGAAAATGGAGGACAAAGCTAAATCTATGCAAACGGTTAAGGATTTCTTACAGGTTCAGCCTCCAAGATTTAGCAGACACTGGCCTACAAAGAATTGGTCCTTTCCAGTGTCAGACAGACCACAAAGGGGCAGATACAGGCACTCAAGAGGCAGATTCCAGCCCCAAGGTTTGTACAGGTCTAAACAATGGGGTGCTTCTACCTCCAAAAATGGAGAAGACAAATCACAACCATACAGGAAACAGTTCCAATGACTTCCCCCTGCCTGCACCAAGCACTTATTTTCTGGCAGCACCTTTAGGGGGAAAGCTAGCACTTTTTTCTCAAAAGTGGCACATAGTAACCCAGGTCAAATGGGTCCTAGACATAGTGTCACAAGGCTACAAGTTTCACTTCCATACGGTTGGCAAGACCTGCCAAAACATCAATGGGCAGAGGCAGAAAAGCAAGTTTCATCCCTCATGGACATGAGGGTTCATTCAACAAGTACCAGAGCAAGAGCAGGGACAATGATTTCATTCAAGACTGTTCTTGGTACCAAGAAAGGACAAGACCTGGAGACCAATACTGGACCTATCTAACACATTTCTGGATATGCCAAAACTCAAAATGTTAACTCTACAGCAACTTCTGCCCATGCTGGGCAAGAAGGCTTGGCTTGTGACTTTAGACCTAAAAGAGGCATACCTGCATGTCCCAATCAGACAAACATGCAGAAGATACCTCAGATTCAAAGCTGGCTCAATGCACTACCAATTCTCCGCACTGCCCTTTGGCTTAACTACTGCGTCCAGGGTCTTCACAAAGTGCCTGGCACCAGTAATTGCATTCTGCAGACAAAGAGGAATACAAATATATCCTTACTTGGATGACTGCCTCATTCAAGCAGAGAACAAGGACATTCTACTACAGCATCTGGCGTTTGTAAAGAGATTTCTAACAGGCCTAGGGTACACAGTCAATGAAAAGAAATCAAAACTAGTACCCTCTCAAGAGATAATATTCCTGGGTGCAAGCTTAAATACAACTGCCGAGATGGCTTATCTCACGCCAGACAAACAAAGGCAACTGACTACCTATTTCAACCTGTTGGCAACAAAGGCCCAGTTATCTGCAAGAAAAATTCTTCAGGCTTTGGGCTTCATGGCATCCTGCATTCTACTATTTCCATATGTGAGACTGCATATGAGGAAACTTCAATGGTACCTAAAAAGTGTTTGGACTCAACATTGCCACAGCCTGGAAACAATAATTACCCTCATTCCCTGCCTGCAACAGGAGTTTCATTGGTGGGCGAAGGCCTGTCACCAGAACAAGGGACAGCTATTCACTTTACCCCAGCCAGGCAGACATTAACAACGGATGTATCAGATTATGCTTGGGGGTCCCACATGGCAGGAAGATGTATTCAAGGCACATGGTCCGCAAACCAAATGCATCTACATATCAATCAAAAAGAGATGCTAGCTGTTTAGAATGCCCTGACAGCCTTCAAGGACCTACTTCATCCGGGACAACTACTGATAAAGACAGACAACACCACAGTCATGTGGTGTATAAACAAGCAGGGAAGCACTCATTTTTACCCCCTTTGCAGACTAGCCATGACTTTGTGGGACACAGCATTGACTTACCAAGTACATCTGCAGGCACAATTTCTGCCAGGAAAGATAAATACTTTGGCAGACGAACTAAGCAGAAACCTCATGGATCCCTACGAGTGGAAATTGGATCCACAAGTCTTCAGCATGATAACAAGGAAATGGGGATGCCCGGATATATATCTATTTGCCTCTTCTCACAACTACCAACTAAAAAGATTCTGCACAAGAACTTATCATAGACAAGCATGGAAAGTGGACGCCCTATCTTTCAGCTGGAAAAGCTTAGCAGTATATGCCTTTCCTCCACTGCCTCTCCTCCCCAAGGTACTTCTAAAGGTCAGACAAGAGAAGCCAAAGATGATACTGATTGCCCCAGACTGGCCCCACCAGCACTGGTACCCAATCCTAAGGAACTTGTCTCAATGCCAGGCTTGGACCTTGCCTCAAATACCTCATCTACTATCCCAACAACACAATCAGATCCTGCACAGCCAATTAAAGACCTTAAATCTGGCAGCATGGCGGATAATGTAGTGATACCAAACGCGCCTCTCACTAAAGCTGTAATGGATGTCATTTTGGAGGCCAGAAGGCCTAGTACCAGAAAATCTTATGCTGGAAAATGGAAGAGATTCTGTGCTTGGAACCAGGCACAAGGAATTGACACAGCTGTACCAAATATTCCTCAGATTTTGCAATACTTAACTGAGATGCTGGACAAAGGCCTATCCTTTTCATCAATTAAAATTCATGCCTCTGCCATTTCGGCTCATTACAATACAGAACCACCAATCTTTTCTCATCCCTTGTTAAGGTAGTACCTCAGGGGAGCCAAAAACTTAAGGCCTCCAAGGAGATCACCAATACCTGCATGGGACCTCAATTATGTTTTAGAAAAACTCACCCTGCCTCCTTTTGAGCCAGCTGCTGCAGCTGATATAAAGTTTTTATCTTGGAAAACAGCTCTGCTTCTATCAATAACCTCTGCAAGATGAGTCTCAGAGCTACAGGCACTCATGGCTGTGGAACCTTTTATCATTTTTTATCCAGACAGGGTTGCTCTGAGGACAAACCCGACATTTATGCCTAAGGTAGTGTCCATTGTGGCCCTTAACCAAACTATTCATCTGCCTATTTTTTATCCAAACCCACAGAATAAGGGGGAGAGAATTCTGCATTCTTTGGACATACACAGACAGCTACGCTTCTACTTGAACAGAACCAAAGCCTTCAGAAAGACAAAGCAACTACTAGTGGCATAGGCTGCAGGATCAGAAGGAAAGGCTATCTCAAAGCAGACTATTTCAAAGTGGATAGGCCACTGCATTCGTTTCTGCTATTCACAACATGGCAAGCCAGTGCCTAAGGGCATTAGGCCACATTCAACCAGAGCAGCAGCCACTTCAGCAGCCTTCCTCAGGGGAGTACCAACCAAAGACATTTTAGAGGCTGCTACTTGGAGTTCAGTGCACACCTTTACAAAGCACTATCATTTACCACTCTACTCTAAATCCAGGGCAGGCTTTGCCACTGCAGTTCTGCAGGGCCTCATAGCCGCTCCTAATGCTATTTAGCTCCAGCCTCCCAACCTTAGCTTTGGGATTCAGCCCAAGTGTAATGACTGCAACAGTGAAACACGAAGAACATAGTACATTTGTGTACCTACCATAAATGTAGATGTTCGAGTGTATTTACTGTTGCAGTCCTGGTTACCCACCCACCATCCCCCTTATCTTTGCTGCAACTTATCTGCACTTCTCTAATCTATACAACCTCTGTGGTGTATTTGCTTATAGATGAAGGTATTATATATATTTTGGTGCATGCATGTTTTATTGGCATATTTTTAGCCTACCCTTTTGGGGGTACCTGACATCTGTGGCAAGAAAAACTGAAGAAAATGGCATTGGCTGCATCTTTTATACCCCTGGCGCACTGACGTCAGGTAAGAGGCGACAGCAACTGACGCAGGACCTAGACTTTGGAATTCAGGCCGACTGAGGGTAGCCTGCCAGCAGGATAACCCAAGTGTAATGACTACAACAGTGAATACACTCGAACATCTACATTTATGGTAAGTGTACACAACTGTACTTTGTCAGGAAATCATTTTACATGGCACAGCTGATTTCCAAGGGAATATATCATCAAGATTTATACCCAAATACATCATTTTCTATAGTTCTGGGAAATCACACTTGATTATCAACATACATAATCAAATGTTAAACATACCATATTAAAAATACATAGATGGATGGATAGGTAAATTGAGAGAGAGAGAGAGAGAGAGAGAGAGAGACAGATAGATAGGTAGATAGATAGATAGATAGATAGATAGATAGATAGATAGATAGACAGATATACTACTAAAATACCGCAAGCATCTTGCATCTTCTTTGCTAACATAATAGGCACTCTGAACAAAATGTAATTTATCCTTCATCCATCCATTTTTCAAATCATTTGACCTGGTGATGGTTGTAGTATTCACAAGATGTGAAGGGTAGATGAGACATTATTTTTCCCACAAACAATTCTTGTCTTATGCTGAGAAATCTTAAGTATGTTAGACAAGCTGAGAGTTGTCATTTCTTCCCTTTGTCCTGGTTTTGCCTTGGGCCTTCTCCTGGAAGGTCATACCAGGCATGCCTTGTATGGGATCCTCTCAGAGTAGGAATTCAGACCACTTCATTTGGCACCTCCCAACCTAGAAGAGCAGAGTTTGTACTCTAGATCCTACTTAATTGACAACTCCTCACTCTTTCATGAGTAGTAAGCCCAGCAATCCCACAATGGAGCCTCATTTCCATCACTTGTACCTGCATCATCTGCATCTCCTTTTAAACACTAAACAAAGGTTGTGACCATAGGTGAGGGTGTGCACACAAATTGTCAGGTAAACTAAAAGCTTTGTTCTACAACTCGGCATTTGCTTCAACACCACAGTATGGGACAATGCCTATAATACTGCCACAGCTATGTTAGATTGCTGGTCTTTCTTCTGATCGCTTGTGCAGTACTCAGAACCATAGCCAGGTTATGTAGTTATCTGGTGCCCTATGTTGTGCCCCAATCTTGTGCACCCTCAAATGTTAGTTGAAGAAAAAAAAATAATAAAAAAACAAACGATCCTCTTAAAGTTGAGGAGAACAAAAAAAAACCTCTTCTGCTGTGAAACTATAGCAAACCACTATCAAGCCACTTGCTACAGTTAAGATACCACATGCAAAGTGGTTCGCTGTTTCAGTCTTGACAACAAATACAGTATTGGTATTCCTTTCCACGTATTCATACTTCACTACAACACAGCTGATGTCTGCCAAGCATGCCATGTGACACCTTGCACTTAGGGCAGCACCCACCTTTCCATTCCCTAATGAGCAAGACCGCAAATTGTTTAAACTTGTCCACTTAGGGTAGCTACTCCCATCTCACCTGCAGAAAGCAATTTATTTTTTTAAGGAAAGAACCAGAACCTCTTACTTGGAGGTGCTGATTTTCTTCCCAGCATTTTTCACACTCTGCAGTGCATTTCTTCAGTGCATGTCAGAGATCAGTCACTTGAGGTCAAAGGGACAGCACAATTTACAAACACCAAAGTTACAGATTTCAAGTCTCCATGCTGGACACTTTTCGAACCTGAGCTGCGTCTTGATAACCCAGCTATGAAAATCTCAAACAGAAGAGAAAAGATAGCAATGGCAGAGGTCTGCACCCAGTTTGAGTGTGTTTAAAGCCCATCATACAAAAGGACCAGATGACAAGTATTAGCAGCCCCAGGACCATGTATTGTGATACCTCCAAGGCATTCTAGAGTATGTGGTCAAATGTCATCCTGAGTTCCTCAACAACATGAAAATTATGCCGACACACACTCATGTCAGTGCCAGTATTTGTGCAGGGATAAAGAGCTGATTTACTGTCCACAACCAGGAAGGAATTTGCATGGCTCCTCCAGCATCAGAGGCTCATTGATTGGATGATGTTTCCTTTAAACCACTTGACATAGGATGTCAAACAGAAATTGAGGAACATGATGTCTGTATAATGGGAACACGCCATTGTGTGTTATTTTGAAAATGGGGGCTGCACCACCACACTTTATCAGTTCAGAGCTACTGTGTTTGTCTTCTTTGTAGCATCAAGAAGGTATGTTAATGAGATTACCACAACAATAATTCTTTCTGCAATTCCAGATGGCTCTCATTCACTCCCATGTTTCTGCTACCTTGGAATTGTGTAAATGTTGCAGTCATGTCTTCAACAGTTATTTCTGGCCATGGCCCTGCCTCTGCAAAAGAACACATG
The DNA here is from genome assembly GCF_019279795.1 of Protopterus annectens. NCBI lineage: Eukaryota > Metazoa > Chordata > Ceratodontiformes > Protopteridae > Protopterus > Protopterus annectens. The sequence goes on from NC_056729.1 coordinate 907,780,337, forward strand.
CGCTCTATTTTCTGGAGTTCATCTCCTGAACATGTCCCAGGCAAGGTCAGTATTTCTTCTATCTCTGAAAGAGAGCATGTTGGGCAAACTCTTGCACTGCCTTTCTGAACCCTCACGTGGTTTGTCATTGAGGTCTTCTGAAAGTGTCCATACCTTTCCTGAAAACCTCCAAATGGTTCTTCACTTTGGCAACTGCCACAACTGCAGGCTTCCTGGCCTGTGAGTAACAGTTAGTCAAACCTAGAGATCCCAACCTCCATACATGCATTGCATAGGCAGTCTCTTTCTTTAACTTAATGTCTTCTATCACTGCTGGGATCCACCAGCAGGTCCTATGATTACTAATATGACAAAAATCTTCTGTCACCTCAGTTACGGAGGTCCTGAATAGAGGACTCTGCATTCAATATCTTCCCTAGTAAGTGAGAAAATGTCTTTAGGACAAGGGAGATGAGTTCACCCTGCACAGAAATATTTGCTAGATGTTGTCAGGGCACTCTGATTACTTATTTGGGTCTCTTTCATCCAGCATTTCAGTACCCCAGTTTGTCCTTTAGATTTAAACCTATGTTTGATGTCTAATTTCTAACTGCACTCACTGGAAGCAATCCTCACCTTGGAAAATGGTGACATTTGTGCAGTCACTAAGACTTGGTTTAAAGCTGAGGAGAGCATGCCAACTATACCAGGTTACCTTTCCTTCCACACATTCAGACCACAAACTGAATGTATGAGAACTAAAGGAGGTGGTGAATCAGTATTCATTAAAGATAAATACACCTCTAGGCTGGTTAAACAGCATGATTCCCTTGAATTACTTCAGGTGCAATTGACTGTAGGCAAGACCCCTCTTCAGGTCATTGCCAGCTATAGGACCCCCTCCACGAATCAGGACATTCACTCAGCCGACTTGGATCTACTTGAGTCAATCACAGTATAACCAAACACCCTAGTTTTGGGTGACTTTAATTACCTGTCCATAGACTGGGTAAATTATATATGTTCCAACTCACTTGCCCAAAGGTTTCTGGACTTTGTTAACTCCAGTGCTCTGAACCAGCTGGTTGATATACCTACAAGGGCTTCAAACATCCTGGACGTTGTGCTCACCAACATGGAGGATCACTTCATCTCGTCTAGTGTGTGCCATCACTGATGAGATCTGAGCACAAGTAACCATAACACAAGGCTCCACCCCCTTAGCAACAACTAGACTAAAAAACTTCTCCAAGGCTGATTGCAACCTCTTATGTGACAGCATAAATAGCTTCATAGCCCCTCCCCCTACTGATGGAACAGACACCTATGCTGAGTTATACAGCAATGCTCTGTACAAGCACCTGTACAATTGTATTGCTCTGCCATACCTGATAGAACCAAAGCAAGATCTTCAAGGAAAAACAAACCTGCCTGATGGACAACTGCCATTAATAGGCTATATAGTAGGAGAAAGAATTTGCTGTCTAAGAGTAGGAAAGAATGGTCTCAAAGCTGGAAACGCTCCCTCCTCAGCTTAAACAAGCAAATAAGACTCCTAGTGAAGTCCTCCAATGCTAACCATAAAACCAGATTAGCTTCCCTAACTAAGGATAACCACAATGTGTTACATTCATAACCTCAAAGGCAAGGCCCAGATTTGTGCTGAACTCATAGTTAATGGTACTACATATATAGAACATGAGGATATAAAAAACCTGCTGGCTGACAGGTTCAGTGAAAACTTCACTCCCCTGTCCTCACCACATATACCCCAAAGCATCCCTAACACCAGTCCCCCAGCTAGTATCTTCAAGGAGCAGGTCTTAAATGCCCTCCCCAAGGCCAAACATACAGCCTCTGTGGGACCAGACAACATCCTGGGCTGTGTTCTTTATGGGTTAAAACAGGAATTAGCATCATCATTGAGCACACTTTTCAATCACAGCCTAAGTACTGGCTTCATCCCAGTAGAATGGAAATCAGCTACCGTCATCCCTTTGCACAAAAGGGGTACATCCATGGGCCCCTTAACTATAGACCCATTAGCCTGACCAGCATTATCTGCAAGGCCATGGAATGAATCATCATGGACCTAATTAATAAAGATATTGGAAATCTCCAAATGCTTGACTCTACCCAATTTGGCTTTGTCAAGAGGAGGTCATGCCTGTTAAACTTGGTGGACTTCGAGATAGTCACCAAAGCCATAGACAAGGGCAGATCTGTGCATATGGCCTACCTAGACTTAGCCAAGGTCTTTGACACAATCCGCCACTCAGGCATCATTGATAAACTCACTCAGCTGGGTATCAACCCATATAATGCCAGGTGCGTTGCAAACTGGCTCACTGATAGAACTCATACAGTCAAAATAGGGGACTCCACCTCCTCCAGCAGACCCGTAACCAGTGGTGTTCTACAGGGATCAGTTTTGGGACCCCTAGAGTTCAACATCTACTCCTCTGAAGTACAGACTAAAACTAAAGGACAGTGGCTAACAAAGTTTGCTGATGACTGTAAACTGGGAGCGATCAATGAAACTCCTAGTGATGTCAACATCCTGCAAGAAGGTCTTATACAGACTAATAACTGGTACCAAAGTCATGGATTTAAACTTAATGCAAAAAAATGCATTGTCATCCCCTTCAGCAATTGTGATGTTCCTGTGAACTACCACATAAATACCAATACCCTAAGCACACAGTAAGTGGTGGGAGATCTGGGCACACAGGTTGACAGCAACCTTAACTTCGATCACCATGTCTCCACAGTGGCAAGAAGGGCATTTGATATCGCTCATCTCATAAGTAACGGTATTGCCTCCAAAAGAGGTTATAACCCCCCTGTACTCTTCCTTCATCAGGCCAAAAATAGAGTACAACACTCCCTTTGGTATGTTCCTTTCCAAACACCTACAGCAAATGGAGAGACCACAAAGGTTTCTTACAAAGAAAATTCAGGGTCTTCAAGATCTGTATTATGCAGACAGACTGAAATCATTGTTACTTTACTCTGTGTCATACAGACTGCTCATAGGTGACCTGTGCCTTGCATATAGAGCAATCTCTGACTCAGCTTTAATGGAAATGCATATTCACAAGTCAAATGGCACACAGGTCAGTTGCTCAGAGGACCTTTACCTGGTATGTGACATCAACACAACTTGCTGGAGAGACAGATTTCTCACACAGAGGTTGCCCCCATCTTTGAAACAAGCTTCCTATTCATGTTAAACAAAGCCCCTCATTTGGCACTGTTAAAGGCAGTTTGTGCAATTGGATGGGTAACTGGAAATTCACCCTGGGGATTCCACCTCTGTCCCTTTTGGACAGGAGCAATAGGTTCTGATTTTAGTGTCTTCTTGGATCAGACACTCTTGGGAACATGGGTTGAACTTGGCTAGGCTTGTAAGGGCCTTGGGGCCTTTAACCTAGTAACTTCCTATGATCCTATGATAAAATAAGTGAGTGTACCTTGGTGTCAGACAGCTATACTATTTCTCTGTATACAGGTAATCCCAGATATGTGAGCATCTTAGAATACTACAGCCTTAAAAGACATACTAGCTGACATACAGTATTTTGCTCTTTAGCACCCTTAATTGACCTCATTGTTAGCAGTGTTTCAGAATTTGGGGAACTGATAGCACACAGCACCATATCTGCCAGCCATTATTGAGCCCAAAAGTGTGTGCCAAATTCCAAACACTTGCAGAGGAAACCAGATATTTTGATGTAGAGGTATAATGTTTTAACTATGATTCAGGCAGGGCAGTTGACATTTGACGGTTAATGTTCCAAACACCTGTCAGAGCTGGTGGCAAAATGTATGAAAGATGACACTATGCCTTCAGAGGAGGCATGGTGATGAAATCCTGGCATGGGGAAGCCCATTCCTAAAGCTTCAGTGAAGCTCAGAGCTATAGTACGTTAAGGTGTAGTCAAAACTTTAGGAGGGTTGTGGACTCATGTAAAGAGATGCTCATGCCTAACAGATCACAATGCTTTTCTGAATAATGCCAGCATAGAAGGAGGGGTTGAGCATCTAAGTACTGCATCAAGGCATACTCTTAAGTAATTAGTACTGCCTTCCACTCTCACTCTTCTACTGCACCCTGTCTTCACAAGTCCATAAAAACTGGAATCATGGCTTGGGGGTTAAATATTTGGGTGGTGCTGCATAACTGTGGTATCATGGAGAGGAGGATTCAGGAGAGCCACACTTCCTCAAATGTTATCACAACCTGCAGAACCACAATACATTTATAAAACAGATAAACGTGGGATGCAGGACAAATCCTCAGACTGAGATATGTGCAAAGTTAGATAAATGTGTGAACTTTTCAGCTATGGTTTGAATATTGCAAATAGAGTAAAGTGTAGTAAGGCCATACCTGGATATACCTACAGCTGATGTCTGCTAATATGTGGCAGTCTGAGCTTATGATTATATGTGTACAATACCGAACAGTGTAATGCAATGTGTAACATAAAATTAATATTAGTTCACATGTATCAGTAATGCAGTTACAGTGAATACAGGTTAACTGTAACACTATAACAAAGTACTTTTAAACAGTACTTGTAGTTGTACCAACCAGTATCTCATACTATTCTAAAAGGCTTTGTTATGCTGGTAAAATATAAGGAACTGAACAGTTATGATTAACATATTACCTAGTCACCTTTGAGTAGTTGTTGCATACTTGTAGGAGATGTGATATTCTATGTATCCCAGTAGTGGTATGTCTTTCAGCTTTTCCCGGTTAGGGGTCACCACAGCAGAACTCTGGAACACTAATGATTGGTAGTTGATTTTTACATGCTGAGTTACCAGTGCTGATGCACAACCTTCAACGAAGGTACGCCCATTCACGCATGTCTCCACGCAGAAGACGCTCTAGCTAAGAATCGAACCGGACAGCATCTTACTGTGAGGCGACAACGCTACTGCAGCACCACCACCGCAGGTTATACAGAGGAAAAATTAAATGTATTCAACATATGTTATGTTTTCACAATTTAACAACCATATGTCCAGTGAAAGTTATGGATATACAACTAATATGTTGTAAAGGCTTTCTCATTTATAACTGTACTGTACCATTGCTTATTTGCAAGTATCTATAGACAACTGAATAATGTGTCACGGGTTATCTACTCTCATTTTTATTGTAGGGGCATGGTAGCATTATGTTGCTCATACATTAAGGGTGTTAATGGTGGATGTGTGCAATTGCCCCTAGCACATGTCTTCTGGAAGTATATACAGCAGCTATGGTCCTCTGACTTTGCTGGATGTTGTGATATAGTTTATGCTAATACTGTAATAAGATTTGCTGACAGCATGTAACCAAATATCAGGCAAGTACACAGAGTATACAATCTAACATGAGACGTTTAGTTCTAAGTATCTATTTATAAGTTTACAAAGCATAACAGAATAGCAGCCCTTCTCTGTCTTATTTTCTACTTCAGCTATTTATACATCTTGGCATAATAATGTTTAGCTACTATGACTGTACATAAAGCACATGACTGCAGAGACTTTCCCATGCTAAAAAGCACAGACAAACAACCTTTGGTTAGCAAAAGAATATGATATTTAACCTTATAGCAAGATGTTGGCAACATGCATTAATTTCAAGTGTGGTGGCAAAATTATATGCTTGTTTAGTGTGTGCGTACTATACTCTACTCCAATATGGTGGCATCACCGTATATTCCGATTGTGCATTAGGACTTAGGACAAATATGTTAGCAGATCATGTATAATGAATGTTGAATGTATTTTATACTACCATACCACCTCTGTCAGTACATTAAGTAGAGTGTGTCTACTGTTATCTAATCATGCAACAAGTACTTATGGGTAATTGGGAAATACATTAACCATTGGTTCATAGGTGTGTACTAGGCTAATGGCCCTGGAGCCTTTACAAGCCTAGCCCATAGGATTACCCTGGTATCATGCCACCCGACCTTAGTTCCCAGTGTCTCTGTCGAGTAGAGCCACTGGAGTGATCCCCAGGGTGAATTTTCTATTTCCCATTCACTCATCAAGATTTCTCTTGAAGAGGGCCAGTGAGGTGCTCCGCTTGACATGTATGGGAAGTCTATTCCACAGCATTTGCAGTCTCTGGGTTATGAACCTGTCCCTCCAGCTTGTTCTGTTAATTGAGGTAATGAGGTTGGGGTCTCTGGAGCATGTAGTGTGGAGGGATTGGGATTTCTTTAGATGTAACATTTCTAACAGAGCTGGGTCAGACATGGTTTTGTAAGTCAAGCAGAGAATGGCTCTATGTAGGTGATATGAGACAGAGAATAGTTGGAGTTTTTTTAGTCTTCCCATATAGGACAAGTGTTTAAGGCCTAGGATCCTCTTTGTGAGGTACTTTTGTGGGCTCTCCAGTTGTTGCAGGTGTCTAGTGAGGTACATGCCAAATGGGCATTGTACTCGATGATTGGCCTAATGAGGGAATAGTAGAGGGAGATAATGACCTCTTTCTCCCTGGATGCAAAACCCTTAGTAGTGAGATGTGCCACATAGAAGAACTTTCTGACCACACTGGCAATGGGATGGTCAAAAGAGAGGTTGCTGTCAACCTGTGTTCCCAGATCTCTTATAATGCCTTCTATGTTCAATGGACTACTATTGATGTGGTAATTCATGGGAACTGGGTTTTTCACAAAGGGGATGATGACACATTGTTTGGTATTGAGCTTAAGGCCATGGTTCTGACACCAGTCGTTGGTCTCAGTGAGGCCTTTCTGTAGGATGTCAACATCACTTGGGGAGTTAATTATGGCTCCCAGCTTGCAATTGTCTGTGAACTTTGTCAGCCAGAATCCATTCGTGTTGACCTGGACTTCAGAGAATTAGATACCAAACAGGAGAGGATCCAGGACCAAACCCTGTGAGACTCCACTCGTGACTGGTCAGCAGTCTGACTTGGAGTCAGCTACTTTCACACTGTGGGTTCTATCTGTGAGCCAGTTTGCAACCCACCTAGTGATATATATATATATATATATATATATATATATATATATATATATATATATATAGGGGTTGATTCCTTGTTCTGGAGGGTTATGTGTTCCATGTGGTGTGGTGCAAGTGTTGACCTTTTCCTCTTGACTAGCTATTCCGGTCTTGGCTGGAGAGTGTGTGGCTTCCAGTTTGGATATATAAGTGCATCTATTGCAAGTCTGAGTGCTGGGAGGTAAGAGGAGAGGGTTGTCAGTGTACATGAGGCAGTTGCTACATTGTCTCAGGATGCCCAAGCTCACAAGTTTAATAGGAGAAAGCACAGGGAACTTTACCAGAACAGTGAATGCTGTTTTCCAATTTCACTGCTCATACAAATGCATTTCACCAGCATGGTAAAGCTTCCCAGCATAGCATGTTGTAAGGGGTAAGCTGATGGTACTGTTCAAGATTACTATTGAGTTTATAGTAACAGCATCACAATCCATAACAGTGCTGGCAGGTACAAACCACTATTGCCTTGCTATTGTACATTTCTCTGCATGGAATACTGTTCAGTACTGTATACATGTGGTAGTACTGCTCAAGTTATGGCATGCTAACAGGAAATAGCATTATATGTATCCAGGCATGACAGCAGTCCACAACACTCAAACTATCTGTGATATACTAGACATATCTATAAAATCCAGGCTTCGGCAGGTACACTCACCGTGGTGGCAAGTCCTGCATCATGTGTATATTAATCTGCAATACTCTTCTTTTTTTTTAAATCCATGGAGGTTTGCAAGCTACTCAGAATAACTCAGGTGATTAATCCCATTGTGTTAGGGTCATCAGCTTGGTGCAGGAGGACAGTAAGCCTGAAAGCTGTCATTGATACTCACATAGGATGGATTGACACGGTGATAGGAGATATTTCCCCTATATTCAGTAGGTGACTTGTAAGATAAGCATGACTCCTCATTAGTTGTGTCCCTGCATCCTCCAAAAGTGACAATGCTGCTTCAAGGCCTGCACATTCACACAGTTATAGCCTCGTAGGTGATTAGTAATCCAATGACTCAAGGGTGGGGGTGGGGGGGGTCAGGCATAGTCAGAATTTCACTACCCACTAGGTCCTGTAGGTCCTGGACTGCATATAGGAATCCTGGTCTTGGTCATTGTCAAGGCTTCATTCCTCTTCCTCGATGTAGCTGGCTTTCTCTGCAGGACTTGCTGATGCTGCCATATACTACTGGATCAACAAATGTTTCTGAATATTACCATTGTGATCTGTCTGCCCCTTGCACGGTACACATTTTGCAGAAAATAAGATTCTGAAGTAGTGCATGCTATTGTGTTCCATTAGTGATGTATAGCATTTGAGCAGTAAATATGGTACTAATATGTCATGCAAGACTTTATTATTCTGGGCAGATCCACTTCTGAATCTCGAAATACTGAAATGTTGAATTTCAATATTTCGAGACCAGAATACCGAACTGCCACAAACACAAAAATGCAAAATACCGACAACTCAAAATAACGAAAACAACAAAATAAAACTAAACATCCAACCCTCCCCCAAAATAAACACAAACACAAGTCGAAAACCCAACACAAATAACATTAACACACATTTTTGCACCCCACACCCCGTCTACTTATATATATACCAACTCCGAGGTCGCACTAACACAAAAAGAACACAACTTTATCTATGCGCCCTACATTTCCATTACACACACTTAAACCCACAAGAAACACACACACTGCACATATAAAACAATCACCACTCTCAACACCTACACACACACACACACACACACACACACACACACACACACACACACTCTCTCTCTCTCTCTCTCTCACCTACCTAACCTAACCTACTCCTACATATTCCCAAAACAGTAAATAAAACCAAGAAATACCAAAAAGCTCAAACTTGTAACAGCAAACTGGAACAGCTGCAGTAGTTGAATCCATTTTATTCTCAATATAAATGATACAAATAAGTATAAAAACACATTGCCAATAAAAACATCCAGTTAAGCGCTTTCTTCCCATATACTATGGGACTTCGTCAGAACAAACTGAACTTACATACCCAGCCATATTTATACATAGTACCTCACCCATAAGTACATTCCTTAACACATTAATTAACAATGTAAAATGATAGGACCATACCCTAAACATTACCTTCCTAAGCAGAATCCAGAAACACAAATACTTGTTGTAAAAAGGAATAAAATAAAATTGAAAAAATACACATTTAATACTGTTCATTTCAAACCACATATTAATATTATATCATTGATCTTATTCCATAATGTTTCTTATTTTTAAAACAATAGAAATGCGTATATTTTCATTAATTCCTGGATTATGTGTAGCATCCAACTGCAACTGCCATCTTAACTCACATAAATCCAGGAAAATGTCAAGCATTTTTCCTTGTGCATCTTTGATTAATTGTTGTAAGACAAAAAACTTAAAATTATGACTAGGGAATTCCTTTTTGTGTCTACTAAGTGCATTTGTCATTTTACATTTTTTCATGTCCATAAGATGCTCATACATTCTATCCCTTAAGCGTCTAATGGTTTTCCCTATATAAAATGTGGTGCATCCCTGACACTTGGCCATATATACCACAATGGTACTATTACAATTATAGTGTCCCTTAATGTATATTCTTTTCCCATTTATAAAATGAAACACATCCCTTGTCTCCAAAATATAGGGACAATATGGGCACATACCACATTTACAGTTACCTAACTACCTATTTACATATCCACTATCATGGGAACGTTACAATATAGTTTTAAGAGATCTATCCTTCCTATGCACTACTGTAGGTTCTTTATCAACTTTATGGTCTACCAATTGGTCAAACTGTAAAATTTCGCAGTTGTTTCTTACAATCTCAACCATGTGATTGGAATCCAAATTGTAAGTTGTAGAAAAACTTATTCCCTCTCTCGTCCTACCTTCTCTTTTCCATATTGCTATACATTCATTTTCTTTTGCCCCAGTAATGGTTGATATACACCCTCCTTTCGCTTTTTCACAATCTCATCTCTAATATTGCTTAAAAGCATTTCTGGACACCCTCTCTTAGCGAACATTCCCATAATAAATTCTACCTCCTTCAAAAAATCACTATCCCTAGTGACCATCCTGGCTGCCCGTACCTTTAACAATGGCCTTTTTCTGATGGTACAGGTGCCAGCTTCCAAATTCTAAATAGGAGTTTGAAAATATTGGTTTCCTATAAATCATGGAAAACAAACTGGTTCAATCACTAATTTTCAAGTCCACATCCAAATATGATATACCAATTCTACTATAAGTATGTGTGAACTTCAAGAAATCCCCATGAAATTTAAATACTCTAGGAAGCTTCTCAATTGGGCTTCTGTTCCTTTCCACAATAAAAATACATCATCCACAAACCTAGTGTAGTACTATATATGTTGCCAGTACTCACTTGCCATTGCATATTCCTGCTCCCAGAATAACATGACATAATTGGCAAAATGGGGGCACATGCGGCCCCCATTGCAACACCCATGACCTGTCTGTAGTATTGGCCCTCAAAGTACACAAAGTTGTTCTTTAAAACTACTTTCATTAGAATAATATATGTATTAATTTGATCTTGATCGTAAAGCCCAGTTTGGAATAACTGAGCCACTAACCAGTTTAGACCTTACTCATGGGGTATCACAGAAAACAAATTACATACATCAGTAGTGACTAATATCACTTCTTCCCCTATTTGAATTTGTTTAGGTTTTCTAAAAATTGCCATGAATCCTTACATATGTAAGAAAATACTTTCAACCCTTTTTGCATCTGAACATCCAAATACTTGCTGATGAAACATGTTTTTGATTGCTTTCTATCCACAATGGGCCTAAATTAATCAAAGATGCACAAGGAAAAATGCTTGACATTTTCCTGGATTTATGTGAGTTAAGATGGCAGTTGCAGTTGGATGCTACATATTATCCAGGAATTAATGAAAATGTAAGCATTTCTAGTGTTTTAAAAATAAGAAACATTATGGAATAAGATCCATGATATAATATTAATATGTGGTTTGAAATGAACAGTATTAAATGTGCATTTTTTTCAGTTTTATTTTATTCCTTTTTATAACAAGTATTTATGTTTTGGATTCTGCTTAGGAAGCTAGTGTTTAGGGTCTGGCCCTATCACTTTAAATTGTTAATTAATGGGTTATGGACTGTAATTATGGGTGGGGTAGTATGTATAAATATGGGTGAGTATGTAAGTTCAATTTGTTCTGATGAAGTCCCATAGTATATGGGAAGAAAGCGCTTAACTGGAAGTTTTTATTGGCAATGTGTTTTTTACTTATTTATATAATTTGTATTGTGAATAAAATGGATTCAACTACTGCAGCTGTTCCAGTTTGTGGTTACTAAATAAAACCACACTTCTACACAAAACCTTGACATACTACAGGCTTCCCTGAATCTCTAAAAATAACGACACATCCACCGACATCTTCAACACCCAGAAACCACAAAACTTTAAAGTGAAAGAACACTACAGAAACATCGCACAATACCTACCGCACATTCAGTATCATCTGATTCGATGATATGCAGTTTCAAACAACTGCACTTTCATCATTCTGGTCTCGAGATACTGAAATTCAGTATTTCAGTATTTCAAGATTCAGATGTGGACCCTTCTGGGAACCTACATATATTGCATTAACATCTCTACCTTAGGAAAGTGTATAGTTTCCTGATACCAAAGCATGGCCTCTTATCTATCATATTGCATTTGCTGGGCTATATCAACTTTTTGGTCTCTGTTGTATATGTACATGACTATAGTGCTCCTGCCTTGTGTTGATGTTGAAGAACAGTTTTGTGTGGAAGATACAACCTGTATATTGTGATACTGTCTAAATTTGAAAAGAGAAAGACAGACTGTCAGAGGAATATTGATGCCACTGATTTCAGCGCTTTCATTCAATTTAATTAGCATTTCATCAGAAACAAGTAATGCACCTACATTGAATGCTGTTTATAAAAATTAACATATAGTCACATAATTGAAGTCAACCAATCATTAAAAATATTTTAAACTCCTCATACCTCTCAAGTGTCCAGATTTTCACAGAATGCCCAGATTTTTCCTCATATTTTCAGTCTGTTCCACATAAAATTTGTGTTTTTCTGCCAAATCACCAATGACTGTCACTAAATAATGACATTCATCTGAGTTTCAGAGTTCATATCCTTCAAAAAATGTGCAACTTTATTCTAGCAAATTTCTAAGTGTACAACAGCAGTATCTAAAATGTGTCCCTATTTTTTGGCCTTTGCCCCCCCCCCCCATTATTTTAGGCGTTGTCTAGATTTCTTGCAGTAAAACGCTGAGAAGTATGTTAAAGAGTTAAACTTTTTTAAAGAAACCACATCATTCAGACCTGAGGTAAGAACAGCATTCTCTGAAGTCCTACAAACTGTTAAAATCTCCACCTCTTAACTCTAACTTCACTTGCTCCACTATCTGAAAAATAAACTTCTTAAAATATTTTCATTAAATCTCATGTTTAGCCAAGGAATTTTTTTTTATTATATTGATGTTTAATGACATAATTATGTTGATAAATCCACTCCCCTAAAGTACTAATGGGTTTTCCTACATAAGAAGAAGAGCAAGAAGTACAAATAACTAAATACACAAAAGACCTGGAACAACATATAAAATGTTTTAATGGCTTAAAAATATTACTATTATTAGTCACAGTAAAACATGCTACAGGGAAAGTACCTCATTTCATTAGCTCTGCTTATGGATTGGTTTTCTTCCTCTTTTCCATTAAAAATTTGATGAGGTAAATCAATCCAAGTTCGGGGTGCTTTCTCTCTGAAAATACCTTTTAAAGATTGACATTCTTTTAATAAAATCCTGTCATCCAAAGTCAGCCTTGCAATTCTCATGAACTGACTGACCACTATCTCTGGTTTTATTTCTAAGTCAACAGCAGGAGAGTTTGCTATAAATTTGGGAGGTGTCCTTTGGAAGCTGTTTAATGTAGTTGACAAAATATTAGTATAATGGTTGTTGTGGGCATCTTTTTGTGGGTACTAAGACATATTTTTCCACTTTTATATGTTGCACATACTTATGTTAACTCTTAGTATAGCAAGCTGTTTGCCGTCCACAACTCTGAATGATAGTATGCTGCATACCTGTTCCATATATAAGAGGTTGCTTATTTATGTGGTTGTGTAGAAAATGAATAATGATTCTGAGATAGGGGTTGATTTCCCTTGCATACACACACACACACACACACACACACACACACACACACACACACACACACACACACACACACACACACATGTGTACATATAACCATAATTTATGCAAAGCCAACATACATTATATTGGTGCATTGGATAAAAATCTGTCTTGTCAATGTTACAATCCATGTGCGTATCACTCATAGCTGCTGTTTATTACATTGCCCAGTTAATTACTCCAAAACCTTTGAAATACAGTCAATCGTGCAAGAAGTTTTGGAATTCCCACTTACATATGTGTATGTATAACCATGATGGTAAGCAAAGCCAACATAAACTGCATTGTTTAGTGGATAAAATTTATCTTGCAAAAATTACTATTTCTTTGCATGTTACACATGACTGTTCTTTGCTACATTTCCCATTTAATTACTCCAAAGACTTCAGAGTAGGTCAGTGTAAAGCTTTTCAGAATGCCACCCTAGGTCTCACTACCTTAATGTCAGATTTATGTTTATTGATTCTGGTACACAGAACTCTCAATGTTTTTGTTATCTATGGTGCACCTCAACATGTGGCCATATATACCACACAGGTGATATAGCAGTTTAAAAACTCATGAATTTAAGAAAAAATATCTGATGATGCCCACCAGTGGAAAATATTAGTTTGACTGATGTGTTTACAGACTTCACAGTGTTCACTTTGAAATCAGTCATGTGTGACATCTTTATTTTGTTTGCCAGTCTTGCGAATATGAACTTTTACTTGTAAGTGTATGTCACGAATGAATCGGCATTCCAGAGAGATCCATTATATGCTATTAATAGTAAACTAGTTCTCTTCTCAATATATGTATTGAAACTGCCTGCATTGGTCTTATCAGCATCAGTTCTACAGGTATCAGTGCACCTGAAGTCAGAACAGTAGGCTCTTTTTCATTATCAGTTGCAGCAGATGCCAGAGGGACAGATTTTAGCCTACTCAGGCACCTGTTTTTTCTATCCTCTACTGCATCTAATGCACCAGTTCAAATCACTGTATTTCTGTTCACTAGAACCCCATTGTGATATACTCAGCCACCGCTGCCCCTCCCAGAGCTTCTTTTTGATTTATAACCCAGACACCACAGGCTGAGAACATTCAGGTCAGTAAGAGAGACAGACTGGTCTGATACAGACTCTCATAGTTCTAAAAGACCTAGAAAATATACCTCTAAGTTGAAGCACATAAAACCACACCTTGATCCTATCATAGAGGATGTGGAGGAAGAGGGAGCTGCTTATCCTTTTAAAAAGTAATAGTTGGCTTTCTGTTGTGTTGTGTAGAGTTCCAAGGAGATCCAAAACAACAACAAAAAAAGATTCTTACAATTACAGGGCTATTTTGAAAACAGACCAGCTTTAAGCTTCCTGATCATCAATTGGGTTTGATCGGCAGCACTCAACAGTAACAGAAGTGTTGCTCAATGAACGACTAGCTGGACTAATGCATGATGACTGAGGCAGCCAGAATCAAGAAGAAATAAGTATTTAATGTGGAAGAGAAAGCATAAGTGTGAAAAACGTTTTTTTATTTTTTTATTTTTTTTATTTTAAAGTATTTTATTTCCAGGCACTATATGTGCAATTGCCAGGATTTGGGAAGAAGGTAAGTACTTAAAGTGGGTATGTGAGTGTATTTATATGTGAGTGTGCATACATTGACAGACAACTGAAGGGTCACTGGGGGAAAATGTTTCATTTTGATACCAGTGAAGCACATATGCATACATTAACAAACTGCTAAAGGGGTCACTGGGGGGAAATGTTTTAGTTTGTCAGTGAAGTGCTTGTGCATACATGGACAAACTAATGAAGGGTTCGTTGGGGGAAGTGTTTCATTCTGTTGTGAGTGAAGTGCTTTTGCATACATGGACAAATTCACAACTCCTTCACTTGAAAAAGCACAAACAATGAAAAAACAAACCACCGCCGGCTTCACCATAAAGGGTATATCCTGTAGCTTAAATGTTGCAACTTGCCAGAAAATCCAATAGAACTTTATATTATTGTACAAAAGTCCAGCCACTCGTCAGTAAAAAACGAAGATTTATTGAACAAATAAGACACAAACAGCAACCTGGGATTGAGCGCGCTTTCTTCTGTTAATACCAGACTTCATCAGAATCCAAAATTGTTAGCTGTCACATGCCTTAAATACTTGAATAAAGCAATTAAATATTCAATCAATCAATTAGTCCAAAGTAAATTATTGTATAAAATCAATTCTCCTACGACAGTTTTTTAAAAGCTTATTTTTTAAAATTGTTTCTATGAAACTTTGTAAACTTTATAATATTATCTTAACAAATGATGTGTGCAGGTGTACCCTAATAAGTTATATAACCACTCATAAAAATATACAACTACAAAATGCCTACAAAAGGCATTTATATATATTGAAAATTATAAATATAATAATAATCATAATCATATATGTACATAAAAACATAACTCATAAAATCCAATAGGGAAGCTATACTGCATATGTGTATATATATATATATATATATATATACAAAATACTGTAGTTAATGCATTGTATATACAAAATTAATAAAAAAAAAAATATATATATATATATATATATATATATATATATATATATATATATATATATAACAAAATAACAAAGCCAACCAACATATAAAAAAGTACTATGCTGATGTAAATACAATGATATGATATAATAAATATGTCACACATAACACATAGATTTGATTAATTATTTCAATTTTGGGTTATTGGCCAACAATTTTAAGGCTGTCTTAATGGAAAGGTGATCATTTAATCCACTGGGGCCACATGCGTCCAACCTGAGTTGCCAAATCAACTCTTTGTATTCTAACAGGGATTCCCAGTCACCCCCTCTATCACCCTTCTTCACCTCCTCCAGGACCCAGAACTTAATATTGGTATTAGCACAGGACATAAAGTGCCTATATAGTGCATTGTTCTTGTTTCGTTTATTTATATCTCTTGTACGTTCATAAATACGTTGCTTTAATTTACGTTCGGTTTTACCCACATAATATTTGTCACAGGTTAAACAAAGTGCTAAATAAACCCCCCCTTTGGTTTGACATGTGTGATAGCCTCTACTTTTCAACTTTAAATCTAATTTCTTTAACCAAAGCATCTTGCTACCCAATATAAAGGTACATTGCCCGCATCTCCCACACTTGTGTGTCCCAACCTTCTGTTGTGTTCCTCCTATATTTGGGGTCTTCTTTCTCTCAAATAGTTCCTTAAAGTTACTATTTTTTCTAAAACCAAACCTTAAAGGTTCTTGAAAAATTGCACAGTCAGTACTAATGTTGGAAAACATTTTCCAAGCTTCATTAATTCCTCGCTGTATCCAATGTATACCTTTGAAATATGTTAACATTAAACGAGGCAATTGACTAATACATTTGGTGTTATTATATGTAACCCTAGGACTAGTGGTAGATATACACTCCACTTGTAAGTTGGAGGTTAAAAGTGGGCAATATTGGGTGTTCCTTTTCCTTAAAACCTCACGTTTCGCATTCTTAATTAATCTAGATGGATAACCCCTCACCTTAAACAACTGTTGTATAAAATCCAATTCGGCACAACACATGTCATTATCGCTTGTCATTCTTGAGGCCCTGATCATTTGTCCTTTGACAATATTTCTCCTTAAATACAAGGGATGGTCACTTTCAAAGTGGACATAGGAATTGGAAAAACACTCTTTCCTAAAAATCTTTGATTCATACTTGTTATTTAACCTATTTTTTATAATAGTTACATCCAAATAATTCACATATTCAGTATGGTACTGAAATGTAAATTCTAAAAAACAGGTAGTAGTGTGTAGGTAATTAATAAATTCCTTAACTTCGTCCACATTACCATTCCACACTAAAAAAATGTCGTCCAAAAATCTAAAATAAGTAACAACATATTGCCAAAAGTTTGATTTAAATACAAATTCCAACTCCCAAAACAACATTATAATATTAGCATAGGTGGGGGCACAGGAAGAACCCATTGCCACACCACCTATCTGATGATAAATGTCACCTTGGAAAAAAATGATTATGATTATGATTATTATTATATTTATAATTTTCAATATATATAAATGCCTTTTGTAGGCATTTTGTAGTTGTATATTTTTATGAGTGGTTATACAACTTATTAGGGTACACCTGCACACATCATTTGTTAAGATAATATTATAAAGTTTACAAAGTTTCATAGAAACAATTTTAAAAAATAAGCTTTTAAAAAACTGTCGTAGGAGAATTGATTTTATACAATAATTTACTTTGGACTAATTGATTGATTGAATATTTAATTGCTTTATTCAAGTAGTTAAGGCATGTGACAGCTAACAATATTGGATTCTGATGAAGTCTGGTATTAACAGAAGAAAGCGCGCTCAATCCCAGGTTGCTGTTTGTGTCTTATTTGTTCAATAAACCTTCATTTTTTACTGACGAGTGGCTGGACTTTTGTACAATAATATAGAGTTCTATTGGATTTTCTGGCAAGTTGCAACATTTAAGCTACAGGATATACCCTTTATGGTGAAGCCGGCGGTGGTTTGTTTTTTCATTGTTTGTGCTTTTTCAAGTGAAGGAGTTGTGGTTGTGGTTTTTTAGTACAACCGCCAGCTTTTACGAGGGTCTCCGATGGATAGTGACAATTCGTTATTAAGCCAGCTTTTGGAGCTCATCAACAATCATTCTAAAATTGGTAATGGCTCGGGCAACTCGCAGGGCACCAGTGATTCCATTCCCTGTGGTCAGGGAAGTCCCCAGAGGAGTCGGAGGGTGATGACATCACCACAGACCATAACGGATCGAGATGGAGGAGCTTCCAACCGAGGGAGCGGCATTAGTGACCGTCCGGACCACCAGTCTTGGGTAGGACTAAACGGGAACCCAATACACAACAACGGAGGCGGTTTGGATGCCTATAAGGACATCTCATTTGCGGAATGGCTCGAGAAATCCTTTTCCGCAACTATGAGTGCAAAAGAACAGCCACCAAAGAACTTTTTTAATTACAAGGACAAATGTAAGCATTTCGAGACAGATTTATTTAAGTATAAAAGTTTATGTCTGGAGAACTGGTATCTAACCCAGTGCATTGAACAAAATATTGTACCTAAGGGGCTGAGACTAAATAAATACCCCAATAACATCAGGGGGAACGAAAATTTATTTAAAACCATCTCTGATATTTTAAATGAATGTGGTATTTCGATTTTAAAGGCCATGATTTGTAGTAATAATGAATTACTAGAAATTATTAAGAAACGGATTGATGTGTTGCAGGTGGAAATTACTAAAGATTTGTTGTTTACTGTACATGAATACAAAGATATTTATTGTAGGGTCATACATGATATAGATTTGAGTATGGCCAAGAATTACAAAAGGAAATTAGGAAAGATAGAACGTGACTTGTACGAGTATAAAGAGGGTAAAGCATATGTTGATCCAAATAAACAATTTAAGAATAAGTCATATAAAAATCATATGCACTTTGGAAAAGTTGCCTCCGGTGCAAGATTTGACCAGGAAACACATTATACACAAGGGGCACAGGTGCAGGAAAGTGAACAGGACTATGTGGATTCCCATTACGATTCTAGGGATCTATTAGAAGAAAGAGAAGCTGACCACTACCACCCTTTAGGGGAACATACGGAGGGGGTGAGAAGGTCAGAGAGGGTAAGGAAACAATACCACCCTTTTTCATACGCAGAGGCAGCAGGGAACACATATCCACGAAGGAGGGGGATGAACAACCACCGGTGACGGAGGTTCAGAAAGAGATTTTTTTCTAGTTTTGAACTTGTGAATTCCGTAGGGGGTAATGACACAATATGTGCAATGGTTAATTTTGACTTGCAGCATGATGCAGATATAGGCAATGAGTTGATTCCCATCCATGAAGAAAATTTAAACATCACAAGATGTGATGTCAGAGAGAAAAATAATTTCTATATTTATAATTTTACAGATTTGGAAGTAACATCCTCTTTTTTTAGCCTTTTTTCAAAAGGGTTTACATTTATTCCTATAAAGAAGCCAGGAATTGAAAAAATTTTGCTAGATGTGAAGCTTTTTGCCAGGAAGTTACATCTTAAAACAATATTTAATAATGCTGACCATAATGCGGCCAATGTGCTGAAAAGAAAAAGCACATTCAATCCCCCCTTACAGCATGACATTTCTAACTTCGAGACTTATGTTTCATATATGACTAGGGAAGGTTTTGGGAAGGATGACAGCGTAATAGAATATAGTAATTTGACAGGAGAAGAAACGTCTATTCTAAAGATGCTACAGACAAACGAAAAAATAAGGATCATGAAGCCTGATAAAGGTGGTGGGGTGGTCCTTATGGACCACTGGGATTATACAGGTAGGATGCTGGATATATTACATACTGGTAATAGATACAGAATATCTTCAAGGAATGAAATGAACATCAGTTACAAAAAGATAGATGTATGGTTAGAGGACAATTTATTGCAGGGACTCATAGACGTGGATTTATACAACTATCTTAGAGTGCCCAAACCTGTTATTCCAGAAATATTTGGCATCCCCAAGATACACAAAGATGTCCAGAACCCCCCTTTAAGGCCTATTGTAACATCACAATTTTCTAAAACGCAACCCTTAGCCATTTTTATAGACACAAAGTTAAAAAACTTTCACCAGGGCTACCAACATACACTCATTGATTCTTGGGATTTTCTAAGAAAATGTAATATAGTTGTGTATGATGAGAAACATATATTTGTCACTACAGACGTGAGGGACCTTTTTTCGGTTATACCTCACGAAGTGGGTCTAACATGGTTTGAGCATATGTTGATAGAATTTAAATGTTTGAACCCAAATGATTTCCGACTTTTGCTTGAAAACATGGAGTTGGTTTTGAAAAACAACTACATTTTTTTCCAAGGTGACATTTATCATCAGATAGGTGGTGTGGCAATGGGTTCTTCCTGTGCCCCCACCTATGCTAATATTATAATGTTGTTTTGGGAGTTGGAATTTGTATTTAAATCAAACTTTTGGCAATATGTCGTTACTTATTTTAGATTTTTGGACGACATTTTTTAGTGTGGAATGGTAATGTGGACGAAGTTAAGGAATTTATTAATTACCTACACACTACTACCTGTTTTTTAGAATTTACATTTCAGTACCATACTGAATATGTGAATTATTTGGATGTAACTATTATAAAAAATAGGTTAAATAACAAGTATGAATCAAAGATTTTTAGGAAAGAGTGTTTTTTCCAATTCCTATGTCCACTTTGAAAGTGACCATCCCTTGTATTTAAGGAGAAATGTTGTCAAAGGACAAATGATCAGGGCCTCAAGGATGACAAGCGATAATGACATGTGTTGTGCCGAATTGGATTTTATACAACAGTTGTTTAAGGTGAGGGGTTATCCATCTAGATTAATTAAGAATGCGAAACGTGAGGTTTTAAGGAAAAGGAACACCCAATATTGCCCACTTTTAACCTCCAACTTACAAGTGGAGTGTATATCTACCACTAGTCCTAGGGTTACATACAATAACACCAAATGTATTAGTCAATTGCCTCGTTTAATGTTAACATATTTCAAAGGTATACATTGGATACAGCGAGGAATTAATGAAGCTTGGAAAATGTTTTCCAACATTAGTACTGACTGTGCAATTTTTCAAGAACCTTTAAGGTTTGGTTTTAGAAAAAATAGTAACTTTAAGGAACTATTTGAGAGAAAGAAGACCCCAAATATAGGAGGAACACAACAAAAGGTTGGGACACACAAGTGTGGGAGATGCGGGCAATGTACCTTTATATTGGGTAGCAAGATGCTTTGGTTAAAGAAATTAGATTTAAAGTTGAAAAGTAGAGGCTATCACACATGTCAAACCAAAGGGGTGGTTTATTTAGCACTTTGTTTAACCTGTGACAAATATTATGTGGGTAAAACCGAACGTAAATTAAAGCAACGTATTTATGAACATACAAGAGATATAAATAAACGAAACGAGAACAATGCACTATATAGGCACTTTATGTCTTGTGCTAATACCAATATTAAGTTCTGGGTCCTGGAGGAGGTGAAGAAGGGTGATAGAGGGGGTGACTGGGAATCCCTGTTAGAATACAAAGAGTTGATTTGGCAACTCAGGTTGGACACATGTGGCCCCAATGGATTAAATGATCACCTTTCCATTAAGCCAGCCTTAAAATTGTTGGCCAATAACCCAAAATTGAAATAATCAAATCTATGTGTTATGTGTGACATATTTATTATATCATATCATTATATATACATCAGCATAGTGCTTTTTTATATGTTGGTTGGATTTGTTATTTTGTTATATATATATATATATATATATATATATATATATATATATATATATATATATATATATTTTTTTTATTAATTTTGTATATAAAATGCATTAACTACAGTATTTTTTATATATATATACACATATGCAGTATAGCTTCCCTATTGGATTTTATGAGTTATGTTTTTATGTACATATATGATTATGATTATTATTATATTTATAATTTTCAATATATATAAATGCCTTTTGTAGGCATTTTGTAGTTGTATATTTTTATGAGTGGTTATATAACTTATTAGGGTACACCTGCACACATCATTTGTTAAGATAATATTATAAAGTTTACAAAGTTTCATAGAAACAATTTTAAAAAATAAGCTTTTAAAAAACTGTCGTAGGAGAATTGATTTTATACAATAATTTACTTTGGACTAATTGATTGATTGAATATTGAATTGCTTTATTCAAGTATTTAAGGCATGTGACAGCTAACAATTTTGGATTCTGATGAAGTCTGGTATTAACAGAAGAAAGCGCGCTCAATCCCAGGTTGCTGTTTGTGTCTTATTTGTTCAATAAATCTTCTTTTTTTACTGACGAGTGGCTGGACTTTTGTACAATAATATAGAGTTCTATTGGATTTTCTGGCAAGTTGCAACATTTAAGCTACAGGATATACCCTTTATGGTGAAGCCGGCGGTGGTTTGTTTTTTCATACATGGACAGATTGCTGAAGGGGTTATTGGGGGAAATTGATGGTCACATCTATGTAAGGGTGGTTAAATAAATTGCTATGTCCAATTGTTGCAATTTGTATTTTATTACATGCTTATATCTGTGGTATATTCATTCAATACCATTGACTTTAATTGCATGCATGGGTTGTCTGTGGATAAAAGTGACTGATACTGTTGTCATTTGTTTAAAATAAGCATTTATTATTCTGGCTTTGTAGTGTGCATGATTTTATTTTCACTTTCTGTAACAGTCAGACATCAGCATTGCACTCAGTAAGTAGTTGTCTGTCTGTAGTGGTCTGGGTGGGATTTGTGTGGTAGCAGTAGTCAGGGACTTAGGGACACACATAGATAGTAATCTAGCCTTTGATCATCATGTGTCTACAATGGTGAGGAAATCATTCTATGTTGTGCAACTTATAAACAAAGGTATGTCATCTAAGTCCAAGGAAGTCATTGTTCCACTGTATTCAGAATTCATCAGACCAGTCATTGAGTTCAATGCCCCCTTTGGTATGTACCTAAGCAGGCATATCCAACAACTGCAGTGTCCACAGAGGTTCTTCACTAAAAGAATGCAGGGCACAAGTAAAATTTCCTATGCAGACCGACTCAAGACCCTATCCCTGTATTCTGTCTCCTACAAGCTTTTCATAGATTCATAGGTTTGAGGGGAGATCTATGCCTGGCATACAGGGCATTGTCAGACCCCACTCTGAGGGACCTCCTGCATATCCACAAAACAAACAGTAGCAGAATTACCTGTTCTAAAGACTTAAACTTTGCCTGTGATATAAATAGGACCTGCTGGAGAGATAGATATGTATCCCAGAGACTACCCTGTCAGTGGAACAGGCTCCCCATCCATGTATAGCAGAGTTCCTCCCTAACCCAATTCAAGTGCAACTTGGACAATTGGATGCGAAACTGGAAATTTATCCTTGATTTGGTACCTATGTTTCTAATGCAAAGAGGTAACCTGCAAATGGTTCATCTCCCAGGCCCATGCTTACACTTATTAAGGGTCTCAGAACTTGTCAGAGATTCAGGATGCATGGCTAGGCTTAAAAAAACCCTTGTGGAAACAAGGGGGTGGAGCCTAGATGGCAAACAGATAAGCAGCATTGTTTAGAGCTCCACAAAACAGGACTAGAAAACAGGGAAAAAATTATGATCAAACCAGAAATAGAAAAAAAAATATTGAGGAACTTAAAAACTACAACTCTACCAAATTTCAAGAAATATTATTGAGTTTTTCCTGTCAAAATATTCTGGAGAACAACACAGCTGTTTGGTAATGGCCAGTTTAAAGAATTCTCACTCAGAAACCACTCTGAAGAAGGAGATACAACTGATGTCTTCGACATTACATGAACTGTCGTTGAAAATGGATAGATTCACTGATAAACTGGAAAGTCTCAAGGAAAACTGCCAAAAGCAAACAGATGTACTAAAAGAAATACTGCAGCAACAACAGGGTAAATTACTTGATATGGAGACATCACTAAATGACATAGATGGAAGACTTAAAGAAGAAGAAAATCAGACAGAATTCTTACTTCACCAAAATAACTGGCTACTTAATAAAGTGGATGATTTAGAGAATAGGAGAGGAGAACTAATATAAGAATAATTGGCCTTCCAGAAAAAACTGAGGGAGAAGACCTCATCACCTTTTTGAATTCCTGGCTTCTTGAAGTGCTTGATTTAAAAGAGGGATTATCAAATGAAATAGAAAGAACTCACAGAGCCATAGGAAAATCTATACCCTCTTCACCTAATGCACCACCAAGATCAATTGTGGTAAAGTTCCTGTCCTTCTTGAATAAAGAGCTCATTTTAAAAACAGCCTGGAGAAAAAGTCCCATAACATATAAACAGAGTCAGATCAGATTTGACAATGAAAGTGTTAGAAACAAGGAAAAAAAAAACTTGGCCATTAGTGAAACTTCTCAAACAAAAAAAAATAAAAGCGCAGATGGTATATCCTGCTAGAAAAAGAAGTTATGTCTTACCATAACATTCCATCTGTGTTGATTCATCTTCGTTTATTCATAGGTTCATAGGTTCATACTAGGCTATCTGCCCAAGGGCATTTCTAAGCCCAGCCAGAGTGTGTATGGCTTTCGCCACCCATTTTAAATTAATTTTGCTATGCCCTTTTTCGAGGTTAGTATACTGTGCCTCTGTCTAACAGTGACACAGAAGTGATACCCGGGGTAAACCTACGATCTCCCATCCACTCATCGAGATTCCTCTTGAAGAGAGTCAATGAGGGACTCTGCCTAACCTGGACTGGGATTTTATTCCAGAGTGAAGGGAGCCTCTGGGTTATGAATCTGTCCCTCCAGCATGTCCTATTTATTTCAGTGCTGAGGTTTAAGTCCCTCGAGCGCGTAGCTCGATGGGATTTGGATTTTCTGAGGTGCAGCATGTCCATTAATTCCAGGTTGGACATGGCTTTATACGTCAGGCACAGATCGCCTCTGAGCAGGCGGTATGCCACTGAGTAGAGCTGGAGTTTCTTTAACCGGGTAGCATACGGCATCTGTTTGAGCCCCTTGATCCTCTTGGTGAGGTACTTTTGGGGTCTTTCCAGTTGCTGTAGGTGTCTGGTAAGGTACATCCAAAAAGGGGCATTGTACTCAATTATGGGCCTGATGAGGGATGAGTAAAGAGGCACGATGACCTCCCCTGATCTAGATGTGAATCCCTTCATGATTAGGTGGGCTATATAAAATGTTTTTCTAACCACTTTGGCCACGTGGTTGTCAAATGAGAGATTGCTATCAACTTGGGTCCCCAGCTTCCTAATTACTTCTTCTGTACTTAATGGATTACCACCTATGTGGTAATTTGTGGACACTTTGTTTTTGCCAAAGGGGTGACTATACACTTTTTGGCGTTTAGCTTGAGGCCATGGCTCTGGCACCAGTTGTCTGTTTCTATGAGGCCCTTTTGGAGGATGCTTGTGTCAGCTGGAGAGTCTATTATGGTGCCCAGTTTGCAGTCATCTGCGAACGTGGTCAGCCACAGTCCTTCCATGTTGGCCTGTACCTCCGAGAAATATATACCGAACAAGAGAGGTCCCAAGACTGAGCCTTGTGGGACACCACTTGTAACTGGTTTGGAGTCTGACATGGCTCCAGCTATTCTAACCATGTGGGTTCTGTCCTTGAGCCAGTTTGCAACCCATCTAGTGACATAGGGGTTTATATTTAAGCTGGTGAGCTTATCTATAATGCCCGAGTGGGGTATTGTATCGAAGGCTTTTGCAAGGTCCAGGTAGGCTGTGTGGACCACCTTCCCCTTGTCAATGGCCTTGGTGACTGTTTCAAAGAAATCGACCAGGTTTAAGAGGCAGGATCTGTCCTTAACAAAGCCAAACTGGGTAGGATCCAGTGTCTGTAGGTCCCCAATATCTTTATTTATAAGGTCCATGATGATCCTTTCCATAGCTTTGCAGACCAAGCTAGATAGTTTCCAGGATCTGTTGAGGCACCACCTTTGTGGAGAGGGACCACTGTTGCTGTACACCACTCTTTGGGTACATATCCTGTAGTAAGGCTGAGATTGAACAGTAGTTTTAGGTTTGGGTTTAGCTCTTCTTGGAGTTCATGTAGGACGCAGCCCGGGACACCATCTGGTCCCATTGATGCTGTGTTTCTTGCTTTGGAGAGGGCAGCTCTCACCCAAGCATCTGAGATGTCAAGGGGGCAGCACTCTGCTGGGATAGATATTAGCCCTTTTGGTGGGGAGGGGGGGGGGAGTTTGCGCTGAACCTGTCAGCTAGGATGTTGGCAATGTCTGTGGGTTCGGTGTATTTTTTGTCATTTTGGACTAATTCTGAGCATATCTGGGAATTTCCACCCAGGTTACTAACATAACTAAAGAAAGCCTTGTGATTATCCTTAGTGTCCTGTGGAATTTTTCTCTCGAAGCTGGCCTTAGACGATTTTATGAGTGCCCATAGTTTTTTGCTAATACTGATCAGAGATGCCTTCCCTTTTTGGGATTTTTCTCTGTCATGTAGTAGCTTCCTCCTTCTATTGTATAGTTTGTTTATGGCTGGGGTCCACCAGACAGGACGTCTGCCTTTGGAGGATTGGGTCTTGGTTTTATTTGGGATTGCATGATCCATGCATTCCTGAAGGTGTTCATAGAATGCGTTTATAAAGGACTTTGTGGTCTGGGCCGTATTATCCACAGGCCCGGGGGCTTTGAAGGATTCCACCTCGGTTTTGAGGAGTGTGAAATTTGCTTTAGAGAGGTTTTTCACTGTGGTTTTCTGGGCATGGGGTGGGGTCGGGATGTGAATATCCAGTGAGATTAGTTTATGGTCTGATCTTACCAGTGAGGGATACACTTCTGGTCTGGAGCATAGAGTCCCCATGTTGGTGATGATCAGGTCCAGTATGTTTTCCCCTCTTGTGAGAGTGGTAACAAGTTGTTCCATAGCATCTGAGCTTATAAATTCTAGGAACCTTTGGGCTAGGGTGTTGGAGCTAGAGTAATGCTCCCAGTCTATGGTTGGGTAGTTGAAGTCACCCAATATAATGGTGTTTGGAGAGACCCTCATATTTTCCAGTGTTCTCAGGAAGGCTGAGTGGGGTTCCTGGGTTTAGGAGGGTGGTCTGTAGCAGGCTATAAACTGGAAGGCAGTTTTACCCACTGTTAGCTGCACATGGATAGTCTCTGATGCTTTGTGCTGTGCCACCAACCTGGAGGTGTGTGTACCTTTGATGAATATTGATACTCCCCCTCCTTTTGTGATTCGGTCCAAGTTTTGGGGCCAAAAAGCATGGTATGAGGTATAACCTAGTAGTGCTGGGGTGCTCTCGAGAGCCTTGATCCAGGTTTCTGTTACTGCACAGATATTGATGTTCTCCATGCTAAGGAGAGTTTCGAGTGCATGCATCTTGAGGTTTAGACTTCTGGCATTGAGTAGCATTACTCTTAGTTTCTTATCCCTTGTGATACCTATGGAGGCGGGTTTGTCTTTTGAGCCTTGCTAAAAAAGGCACTATGGGGGTAGCAAGAGCCTTTGCCAATATCCAAAAGCACAGGGGTGACAGTTGCAAGCCGTCCCTAGTGAAGCATCGTGGCTTGTCGAGCATGTTATCCCAGGCTGACAGGCATTGGATCCCCTTTGAATGACACCAATACTTAAGCCAATTGTTGAAATTGATAATCTTGTCTTCATACTGTGGCATCATTCTTGGTGAGGGTAAGATGCTACTCAAGGTCAGGGTCATACCGGCCTGGGCTACATGCTCAGAGAGCTCCTCTATGTCTCTTTTCATGTAGTCCAGGGAGGTATGTCTCAGGTCATTCACACCAGCATGGACAATGACTGAGTCATATTTGTACTTGCCTCAGAGTGACCTGAGTGCTTGTGTTATGTGGCGGATCCTAGCGCCCGATAGGCAGCTCACCATGACCTTCTCCTTGTTCAGCCTGGTGAGCGGGACGCCAGTGTGCCTGATGATAGAGTCACCTATTACAAGTGTATCAGGTGTGTTGTTTAGCCTTAAGGGCTGTGACTGTTCGGCACACTGGCTTTGTGAGCTGTGTGTTGCACGTGTTTTGTTTTGGGGTAGCGGTTGCTTGGGTGTCTGTTTTGGAGGTCTCTGCTGCTTAGGCAGATTTTTATTTAGAGCCTCCAAGTATGTTTCTGTGTGTTTATGTGTTTGGTTTGCTGTCGTGGTAGGTCTATGTGAGACTGGAATTGTAGTGAGTGTGGTTTCCTTCTCCTCCTGACTGGTTACGCCAATACTGAGTTGAGAGAGCTTAGCCTCCAGTTTGGCTATATGGTTGCATCTCTCACATGTGTTGGAATTTGTTGGGAGGAGGAGAGGGTTGTCTGTGTACATTAGGCAGTTGTAACATTGCCTCAAGATTCCCAGGTTCACCAGCTGGACCAGAGAGGAGATTGACAACTGCCCTTTGGACATGCTAGAATAGTATTGGGAATTCCTTTATAATTGAAAAAAAAGGCCAATGGGGAACAAGTTACTCAAGGGGAGTTTGTGAGGGTGTAGTGCTTTTAATTTTTTAGTGCTGACTTATATAAAAAATAATATATTAATAATAATAATAATAATAATAATAATATATAATAAAATAATATTCATTATGTATGGGATATGGTTCCGACCTCGGAACCGAGCTGGCCTTCATTTCAAGCTCGCATCAGCCACAAACCTCTCGAGCTAAGATTTTACCCATCATGCCCTTCTCCCTGTTACCTCAAATCTAGTTTGCAAGTTGTAAAAAAGAAAGTGAAGCCCAGGCTACCTCTGGTCAGACATGACCTAATAACTGGAAAGAAGGACAATGAGAACCACCATAAACCTTCGGAGGGGGAAGGTGGGTGGGTCCTAATGAATAAACAAAGATGAAACAACACAGATGGAACGTTATGGCAAGACATAACTTCTTTATCTGATGTTTATCTTCGTTTATCCTTACGTATGGGACAGAGTCCCCAGCTACCTCATTCCCTGGGCGGCATTATGGAAGGAGATTCTGGAGCACCATAGAGCCAAAGGAAGCTCTGCCTCTGGATGCCAAGTCCAATTTGTAATGAGCAACAAAAGTATGAGGCCTAGCCCAGGTTGCGGCTGCACAAATGTCATTCAAAGAAGTTCTAGCATGGAAGGCTGCAGAAGGTGACACTGATCTTGTAGAGTGGGCCTTTACTCTACCAGGTAAAGGGATACCATTCTTGCCATAAATGAAGGTAATACAATTTCTCAACCAAGTGCCTAAAGTAACTTTAGAAACTGGGTAACCTAATCTGGAATCTGAAAAGGCTAAAAACAGCTGGTCAGATTTTCTATTAGATTTAGTCCTGTCTAGGTAAAATAAATTTGTCTATGGACATCCAAGGTATGCAGGCAATATTCCCCTCTGTTAAAATAATTAGGGAAGAAGACTGGCAAATCAGTAGTCTGATTGATAGATAACTCAGAACCAACCTTGTGCAAGAAGGTCGGATTGGTTCTTAATGAAACTCTATCCTTGTGGAAGATGAGGTAGGGGATTTGATAGACAAGGTCTGTAATTCAGAAATACGTCTGGCAGAGGTAATTGCAACTAAGAATAACATTTTCCATGAAAGATACTTTAGGTCACAGGTAGATGCAGGTTCAAAAGGAGTATTTGTCAACTCTTGAAGGACTAAGGCCAGGTCCCAAGGTTGAACAGGTTGTCTGAATGGAGGTTTTAGTTGAGTTATGCCCTTCAGAAAGGTCTTACAATGTCTGTGTGACATTAAGGAAGAGCCCTGGAAGCCATTATGAAAATTAGAAATTGCAGCTAAATGATCATGAACTGTGGAGGCTGCTACTCCAGATTTAAAAAGGTCTGAAAGATATTCTAGTATGATAGGAACATGGGCATGAGGGGTATTGGAGGATAGGCATATAGTAGACTCGAGGTCAATCGTGGGCTAGAGCATCTCTAGGTAACTGTCCCCGAGGGGTAATCAAGGTAAAGTAGTTGCTGCACTTCTGATTGGACGGGGATGCAATTAGATCACAGCAAGGCTGGCCCCAGTGGTCGAAAATCTTCGTCACCACAAGGGGATTGAGAGACCACTTGTGAGGCTGTAGAATGCATCTGCTCAATTTGTCCGCTATCACATTGGAGTTCCCGTGAATGTGCATCGTTATCAGAAAATGGTTGGAGGCTATTGCTCATTGCCAAATTCTCATGGCCTCTCGACAGAGTGGGTGTGATCTGGTTCCCCCTTGTTTGTTAATGTACCAGACTACTGCCATGTTGTCTGAGTGGATTGCAATAATCCCTGATGGAAGGAACGACTGGAATGCTTGTAACGCTAGTAGTACCGCACTCAGTTCTAGGACATTGATATGCAGATGGGTCTCTATCTGTGACCAAGTGCCTTGGAATGTTCTTCTCTGAAACAGCCCCCCCACCTCATCAGGGAGGCATCCGTGGTCACTGTGGCATTGGGCTGATGAGGGTTGGAGGGGCGAGACCACTGGTGAGGATTGTTGGCATCCACCAGAGCAAGTCCTGTTTGCAAATGTTGGTTATTCAAATTGGAAAGGATAACGGGTGCTGGGATGGGTACTACTGAGTAAGAAGCAGCCATTGAAGAAGCCTCATGTGGAACCTTGCTAGGGGGACTATGGTGATGGAGGCTGCCATTGATTCCAGCAATTGAAGAACAGATCGAGCTGAGGCTAGATTTTGTGACAGTATTGTCTGAACCTGTTACTTGATCCTCTGAATTCTGTGATCTGGTAGGGAGGCTGTACAAGTCATTGTGTCCAGAATTACTCCAATGTACTCTAATGACTGACTTGAAGTAAGGTGTGACTTCTTCCAGTTTACCGATATTCCGAGCTGCTGTACAGTACCTAGAGTGTAAGTCAAGGCCTGATCCAGTAGATGTCTTGTTGGGGCAGTAATGAGCCAGTCGTCTAGGTAAGGAAACACCTGGAATCCTTGAAGCCACAGATGAGCTGTGACTACTGCCATGCACTTTGTGAACAGTCTGGGGGCTGTAGAGAGTCTGAAGGGCAGTACACAGGACTGATAATGACTGGCTCCTGCCCGGAAGCGAAGATATCTTCCTGAGTGCCTTTCCAACTTTATGTGGCAGTACGCGTCTTGAAGACCTATGGAGCACATCCAATTATCTTTTTCCAAAAGTGGAAGAATGGACTGAGCCGTGACCATCTGGAATTTTTCTGTCTTTACAAATTAGTTTCGGGTGTTGAGATCCAGAATTGGTCTCCAGTCCCCTGTATTTTTTGGCACCAAAAAGAATCTTGAGTAGAAGCCGGATACTGTCTGGTCTGTGGGGACTGTTTGGATGACTCTTTTTTGAAGCAACATTGATATCTCTACAGCTGCGGTCTCCTTTTGATTGGGTGGTACATCGGGTAAGGTTTTGGGTAAGGTGGGAGTGGATAATAATGGAAATATGGTATCCTCTGGTGATGATTTGTTGTACCCAAGCATCTGTGGTTATGGTTTGCCAGGCAGAAGGGTACAAGGATAAAATGGCCCCTGACAGCTTCCAGAGGAAAGCAATCAGGCCGCTCCTCAGGAGTGCTGATAGGGATACCCAGAGAAAGATCCTCTGGAGCCCCAGTTTCCCAGACCTCCCCTGCCCCTAAAGGGACGTCTTCCATAGAGTTCCCCCCTCTGCCTCTTGGGGATAACTCAGCCTGAGTGTTACAGAAAGGACCTGGGACTTTTTGTGCCACATTTTCCCACTCTATTGATTCCTAGAATAGAACCACTGAGGAGAAGATACATGGACACCAGTGGCAGATAGGACCTTACTGTCCTGTTCACATCTGGATAAAGTATCTTTTACCTTGGACACAAACAAGGTAGAGGTCCCAATAGGGGCATTAAGGAAAGAAGCCTTAAAAGGGGTCCACAAAATCACAAAGGCGCATCCAGGCATGCTGTCTCATGACTATTCCTGCACCCACAGCTCTAGCCATGCCCTCAGTAGCATGGGATATCAAATGCATTGAAGAATTGGAAACCAATTCTAGGGTTGCTGAGAGGCCACTTTGTCATGGACCTCATCAAAAATGCTCCTTCCAAGGTCTCAGAGAGTTCGGACACCTAGTCTCTCTGTAGCCTTGTCAAATGTGCCAGGTAGTTCAAGGACTTAACAGTAAAAGTCGATGACACAAAAACTCACTTCCCTAATCTATCCACAGCCTGGAATTCTTTATTTGGTGGGTGAACAGTCTGGCTCTCCTCTGCCAGTTCATTCTTTGTAGCGGCAGCCATCAGCACAGCATCTACAGGAAGACCTTTTGACCAATGGGGTACTCTTCTGGGGGAGAAAGGATTTTTATCCAGCCTACGAGGTATGGCCTCTACAGAGTATGATGCCTTCCACGCTCACTGCACAATGTGCTTGATGAGCTCATGAGTGGGAGGGATAACTCAGGAGGTTGGGGTTCGGGCACGAAAAGCCTGCAGGAACACAGACTTCTCTGAGGAAGGGTTAGAGGATTTCCAGTCACCTCTCTGTTTTAAAATTTCGAGGATGTCACCAAAGGAAACCTCATCCAAAGGTGAATGTGGGGACCCCTCCCTGTCATCTTAGTCTGTGTCTTCAGTCAATGGCTCCTCCGTGGATTCCATGTGCTTCCTCTTATATGTAGTCTTGTGGTGAGCTTCCTCAATGGAAGACTCTGGGAAAGATTGCAAGGATGGAGTTTCCCAGGGGGGAATGGCCCGAGAGCCTTGCATCTGATGTGCGGGTGTTGTGATTTGAGACAGCTGAGGCTCAGAGGAAATACTAGTCTCTGAAAGAGGCGGTCGAGAAGTAACGACCAATGTCTTTTCCGAGGACTGTAGGGTTGGCCTGTCTGAGGGGGGGAGCTTTGGAGTCTCCGCAGAGGTTGAAGGAAAATAGGTAGGAGTCTGGGGAGAAGGGTGATCAACTCCAGAGGGAAAAGACACTTTTGAAGGTGCAGTAATTCCTCTGGTCAAGAGCAGCTGGTCTACAAGATGTAGCACATCATGTTCAGAAAGACTTCTGGTAGACCTCATTGAAAACCCTGAAGGTGATCCGGGCCTGTCCAAAAAGGGGCTAGCATGAACACTGACAAGGGGTGTCTGTATAGGTAATGTCTGCCCCGAAACTGGTGCAGAAGATTCCTGCATTGAGAAAGGTGTCATCAGAAAGGGGGTTGCTTGCACCGAAACTATCTGTGCTGAAAAAGCCTGCACCGAAGAAACTGTCGGTGCTGAGGAAAGGCTCTGTGCAGACATAACTGTCGGTGCCGAGGGGCTCTGCACAGAGAGAACTGTCAGTGTGGAGGGGGTCTGCGCCGAGAAAGCTGTCAGCGCCGAAGAAGGTGTCTGTGCCGAGAAAATGGTCGGCGCCAAAGGAGTCTGTGCCGAGACTTCTGTCGTTGCCAAAGATGACTGTGATGATATATACATCGGTGCCAAGGAAGTCTGCACCGAACTAGTTGGTACCAAGAAGGATGGTGTCTGCACCGAAAGCAATGGTGTAGAGGGACCAGCAGACATAATTGGAGATAGAGTCAAGTGAGTCGGAACCGAGGCAACCAGCACCGACTCTGATAATTTAGCCTTTTTATGCTTCACTTCCTTAGGGTTTCCAGAGGGAGATGATGGAAGAGTCTTAGACCTTTTAAGTTGATTGGAAGTAGTAAACAATTCCTGTGACCCAGAAATAGCCTCTCAGAAAGTGGACTTAAGGAGACCCTTTAGTAGTAGATTATTTTTACATTCATTCAAGGTCCTAGCAGAAAAACCTTTACAAATCTGACAGGGTGGCTTCAGTGTGAGATGAGGCACATCCAAACAGTAAACACACAAGTCATGTGTGTCAGAGTGAGGCAGTTTGTGTCCACTCTCCAAACACCTCTTAAAACCAGTAGTTCCTTTTTTCTCAGACATTATATCCACACAAAAAATAAAAATAAAAATAGATACTTTAGATACATACACACCAGTAGTAAGAAAATACTAGCAACACTTGTAGTAGAGATACCACAAAGGTACAAAAAGTAGAGAATAAGAAAAAATTTAACAAATCTTTAAGAAAATCTTGAAAAAAAATATCTAAAATATCTAAAATATACACTTAGCTGGAGAGGAATGACTAGACATGGCTGAACAGCAATGCAGCAAACTAAATCTGAAGTAACAGGGAGAAGGGCATGATGGGTAAAATCTTAGCTTGAGAGGTTTGTGGCTGAAGCAAGCTTGGAATGAAGGCCGGCTCGGTTCCGAGGTCAGAACCGTATCACATACGTAAGGGATAAACGAAGATAAACAACATTAGATTCAGAATTTTCTATTCAAATGACTTGAAAACCTTTAACAACATTGAAGAAGCTTCTATCTTCATCAAGAATAGTAATGTCATCACAGTTCCTGAAGAAATGGACTGGACTGTTTCCACCAACTTGAAAAGATCTCCAGAAAAAATACTTAGTATGATGTAAGGAAAAAAAAAACAAAGAACTGATTCTATAACTAGACAGTCTTCCAAATCGAATCAACAAAGATATAGACTTTTGGACTTTACCTCAAAATGTATGTATTTTATCTGTTATATTGCCTATTATACTTTGAGACATTTATACTTTTTCTTAAACTTATACTTTATGCAACATACTCATCACACGTCTGTTGGTTGTGTCTGATAATGTTAAATGGTTTTATAACTTAGACTTGACTTCTAAAAATATAGTTACATCTCATTTATAGGCAGTGAGGAAAACCAGATTCAAATGTTATCTTTCACTTTAGTATAATTAGTTATATGTAAAGGAAGAACATTGACAACATATACACACATGTTTTTTTCTCATCTCCCTTTTTATTAATAGTATATTTAGTTCCCCTCATTGTTGCATAATAGGAATTGAAACATTTTAATCATAGTTTCTGCGGCTTACTGACTTCATTACACTTCAAATTCCCATTTTAAAAGAAACATAGATATCCATATTTTTAAATGGGGAAAAAACAAAGTCACTATAAACAAAGTTCCGTTACTGGGTTCTGACAATGCTGTTATTTGCAACATTCTCCTGCACTAGTTAGAGCTTCCCTTCTCTGCTATGAAAGATTTAAGGTGGAAATAGTTAGTTAAGGAATCCCCTGCTTGTCTGTTGTCAAGGTAGTGCTTGTAGTGTGATAGTTGCATAAGCAGTATATTTTAAGCTCATTTAACATGGTCTTTGGATTATTAAAATCTACAAACCCTGACTTCTTTTAAATAAATAAAAAGAATAGGTGTGAAATCAGTGACAGAGTAGCTCTTTTTCATGTAGGTAACACAAAAAGAATTTACAGTAACATTGAATAACATCCAATTGAAAAAGTAATAGAAGCATTACAGACTACATTGTTACACTTGAAGTAAACACAGTCCTTTCTTACTTCTGAATTTTTCCTACCTAGGCTATAAGATATGGTGATCCAGTAAAATGACATGTCTGTTAGTTTTGTAAGCATCTGTTACAGTGTTGCAAGCGTAAATAGATAAATATGTGTGTGAGATGCACACATCAGCTGCAGCTGTTCTCTACACATAATAAGTAAATTTAAGACAGGTTTTAGACATATTATACTGAATACTTCATTAACCTGGTAACAGAAATCATCTAATTTCAGAAGCCAAAAGGGACTCATTACCTTGTACTTATAACTCCTGCTTATTTGAATATAACATACACATTGCTTTATTAGATAACATAGTAAACCCTGTACTGTGCAATGTTATTTTCCTCTGGTCACACTGCCTAGACATGTTCAATTGAATTGATTAAGTAGTAACCAAATAAATAGTGAATACAGTAGATAGTAAATTGCTGATTACTCTCCTCACCCTTTAGTGTTTTTTGTAATTTTTGATAAGTGGGGTTCAACTTTCAGTAAAGTGGCAAAGATGCTGATAATTAGCCAAAATTCTTACACCAACATGCAAGTAGTTGTTTAACTGCACTACTAAATTGTGTGGGCATGTGTACTTATTTTTTATGATGAGCAGTTGATTTATTCCCAGCAAAACTTTAAGCCATGGTTCTATAACTCATAAAATTGGCATCTCAGACAGTCTTGCGAGTGCCTGTTGATGTATTGTGGGAGTTGCTTTGATGACGGGGAAGTACTGGGAAACCTATAGTAAAATTGCACATAAATTAGCATAATAAAGTAGCTTAGATGTCATTCATTCTACCAGGAATTGTTTGAATTACACATTTATAGACATAGGTTCCTAAGAAACACAAATCCTAAATGATATTCTGTATGCTACACATCTGGTTAAGGCAGGGATTTATAACATATACTACCTTTAATCCTTCAGACATTAGTTGTACAGCTGACTATTATGCAGCTGATATTTTTACTGAATATTGACAACTGTTTAAATAATAAGGTTATCAGTTTCTTAGTGAGATGGTTGGTAAAATGAGTTCACCTTGGAATTTCATCTTTATTTCTTTAAAGTAAAGGGCCCATGAGAAAATGGCTTCATGATTTGCTTTTGTTACTGCTTCAAGTAGTAAAATAAGACAGATTTGTAAATTGTAATTCTTGATGAGAAATTCAAGTAGAACATTAATTAAATAAATATGAGATAGATTATTTAAGGCACTGCTCAGCTTAATAGGTTTTGTATTTTTTAGACTGTCATTACTTTTACAATTTAATAACAAAGAAGGGAGTCTACCTACTCTTGTATCCTGCTGCATGACACAGTCTTTGATAAACACTCTGTTATAAAGGTTCTAAGGAACTGTGGCTGTGCAGAACAGCTTCAGTAATGTTCTGTCTTGACTAGCATTTTGTTCAATATTCTGCGATGATATTCTCATAATATGAATTGATACTATAACTATAAATTAGTATTA
The DNA here is from genome assembly GCF_019279795.1 of Protopterus annectens. Taxonomy (NCBI): domain Eukaryota; kingdom Metazoa; phylum Chordata; order Ceratodontiformes; family Protopteridae; genus Protopterus; species Protopterus annectens. Next base: position 907,817,145 of record NC_056729.1, read on the forward strand.
AGAAGTTTATAAATTGCTCACCCACATGGCCACTTAGGGCAAATTGCTTCTGTTTCATCATCAGTGAGTGATCACTATGGTCTAATGTTGTCTTTCTTCATTTTTTCTTGTAATTTGTCACAACTACATTCATGGGTGGACATAAAATAAACTGAATCTGGTTATGCTTTCATTTGTCTCTAATTGAAAGCATGTGAGTGATATGTAGAGATTTATGACATGTATTGTTCACTCAAACATATTTACATTATCATCTCTAGTGAACACAACTCTAACGGTTCATTATATGGACTACATAGTTTCTGTAGTATGATTCAAGTATTCTTAATAAACTTGTCCGTATTTATCTTCACTTACTGATACATTTCTAAATCTACTTCACTCAGTTATACAGGGGCGGCTCGTGGCATCGGGCTGCCGGACTGCAGCCCCCTCAAAATAAAAAATAGAAAAAAAAATATTTTTTAAATTTCACGCATGCGCAGTAGTCCCGACTACTGTCGGTCTATGCGCATGCTCAAGGCAGTCCTGCAGTCCCCATAGGGGGACACAAGGAGATGTCTGTGCACTTTTAAAGTGCACAGACTCGCTGGGATTATATCTCGCGTCCGGACTGCAACAGCAGCCAGGACAGTCTCGTCGTCGGGAAGGAGCTTTGGGATCTTGTCAGGAAGGAGCTTTGCTTAGGATCTCACGGGTCTTTGGAGTATTGCGCGGTCAAGATGTACATTAGCTGGATATATTCAGGTAAGTGTATGGTGCTTTTTACTTTACAATGTTTATACCAGATTGACTTTATGGTGCTTTGTTTTACTGGATTGACATTATGGTGTGTGTGTGTGTGTGTAAATGCCCCAGGTGCTCATGGTGGTGTGGTAGTGAATACCTCAGGCTTGAACCCTGTACCCTGTATGCAGGTGTTAAAGACTTGAGTTCCCTACCCACCACCATTTGTAAAAAAATTGCAGATTTTTGCCTCATATTCGATCTGATCTGTTCCTCATAATGTCTGTGGTTTGTAAATGTTGCAATGCTTGATATTTGATGGTATAGTAGTAGCATTGTTGTCTCACAGCTGCAGGTTCTCGGGTTTGATTCTTGGCTGGGGTTCCTTCTTTGTGGGGTCTGTATCTTCTCCCTGTGTTTGTGTGGGTTTGCTTTTATGTCCTCCCATGTTACAAAGACATGTCTGCATTATTTCTTCCTGGGCCTCTGCTGAAAATTGTTTTTTTGTTCCAAGTCAGACTGTCCTGATTAAAAAATGTTAAATAAAATTGACAGGCATTTGAATTTCAGACTTAAGGGTTTCTAAATGTTTAATTCCTTGCATATTTGATGGTGCAGTGGTAGTATTGTTGCCTCACAGCTATAGGTTTTCTGGTTTGATTCTTGGTTGGGGTGGCTTCTGTGTGGAGTCTGCATCTCCTCCCAGTGTTTGTGTGGATTTGCTCTGGTGCCCTGCTATTTTACAAAGACGTGTCTGCAGTATTAATCCCTGCGTCTCTGCTGAAAATTGTTTTTGTTCTGTCCGCAGTAAAATTGACAGGCATTTGAATTTCAAACTTCAGGTTTCTGAATGTTTAATTCCTTGCATATTTGATGGTGCAGTGGTAGTATTGTTGCCTCACAGCTATAGGTTTTCTGGTTTGATTCTTGGTTGGGGTGCCTTCTGTGTGGAGTCTGCATCTCCTTCCTGTGTTTGTGTGGATTTTCTCTGGTGCCCTGCCATTTTACAAAGACGTGTCTGCAGTATTAATCCCTGCGTCTCTGCTGAAAATTGTTTTTGTTCTGTCTGCAGTAAAATTGACAGGCATTTGAATTTCAGACTTCAGGTTTCTGAATGTTTAATTCCTTGCATATTTGATGGTGCAGTGGTAGTATTGTTGCCTCACAGCTATAGGTTTTCTGGTTTGATTCTTGCTTGGGGAGGCTTCTGCGTGGAGTCTGCATCTCCTCCCTGTGTTTGTGTGGATTTGCTCTGGTGCCCTGCCATTTTACAAAGACGTGTCTGCAGTATTAATCCCTGCGTCTCTGCTGAAAATTGTTTTTGTTCTGTCAGCAGTAAAATTGACCGGCATTTGAATTTCAAACTTCATGTTCTTCAGAATACATAGTAGCACAACCTTTTTTTCTAGCAATTTTCTAAGTTTATAAGATGAATATTTTAAATTTGTCCCTATTTTTGGGACTGTATTCCCCCATTATTGGCTTCGTCTAGGTTTTTGTGCTAAGGTTGACAGCTATGGCAAGAACTGAATTCACTGAATATGTTTTAGGGCTGTATTCCCTTATTACTGGGTTTGTCCAGGTGTTTTGTACTAAGAGGTTGACAGCTATGGTGAGAAGTGAATTCACTAAATGATAGCCATTTAAGTTTCAGTCTTCCTCTCTTTTACAAAGCAGCTGATGTGGCGTAGTGGTATGTTACTCTGACTGTTTTTTGCTCAGGGACCTTGGCAGTAAAATGTATGGTGGCAACACAACATTTTATTCTAGCAACTTTCCAAGATTATACAAGCAATGTTTAATGTGTCCCTGGTTTTTGGGCTTTTGACCCCCCCGCCAATACATTTTGGCTTTTTCCAGTTTTCTTGAGCTGCGAAGTTGAGATGCAGTTGAGTATTGAGTAGATTTTACAAGGAGCTGAGAGCTGCAGGGAAATAGAAGTTTAGTGGTTTGCCTAGTTAATACTGTAGCACAACAGGTTGTGTACTTGCTTTTGATGCAGAAGGCTGTGGGTTCTACTCCCACAAGGGGTGGATGCTGCCGTACTGAGAATGTTCTCCTTGGTGAAGATACTAACTATGAGTCTGTTATCAGTTTGCCATCCATTTCTTCTTGCAATATTATTACTAGCTTATCATTTTTTAATGTAATATAGGCAATTTATTCCTGAGGGGCAACAGACACTTTATTTTTCGATGAAACCATGAAATATAAAGGTGATTGCTAGCAGCAACCGCTTCATTAGTTACAGATCTCTTTAATGTGGAATTATTTAGATGACTTACTTCAGAGATTGTGCATATTTACTGATAATGGACTGTAGAATTGTGCATATTTACTGATAAAGGTGGACTGTAGAATTGTGCATATTTACTGATAATGGTGGACTGTAGAATTGTGCATATTTACTAATAATGGTGGATTGTGGAATTGTGCATATTTACTAATAATGGTGGACTGTAGAATTGTGTATATTTACTAATAATGGTGGACTGTGGAAGTCTGAGTAGACTTTTTTATGATAAATGTTCTCAACTGGGCAGTTTTGCCATTATGGGTGCATATGGTTTGTTTAATTGCTTACTGGAAAAATGTTCAAAACAAATTTAAAACACCCTCTAACAAGTGTACTGTATTGTACAAGGAATATAATTTTAGTACAATGAGGAAGGTGTATCAAAGAGCACATGTATGTTTCATATGCAAGGGGCTTATGACTTGAAAACAGCCCAAAATTAATCTTTATCTGCCACTGGCAAAATGTATTTTCTTTGAATGTGGGTTTCAATGCTGTTTCAATGAATGTGAGTTTCTAGGGCAGAGAAGTTTTAATGCTAAGTTTTCATTGTGAGAATGCATTGCTTTGTTTAACAGATAACTTAGTGTTTGTGCTGTAAAATACAAAATAAAACTTTCAAATGAAGTCCAACTCATCATAGAAGTAAAGCAGTATGCACATTAGTGTTTATGGTAAATGGAGTGAAATAGCCAAGTAATGGTTCATTGGAATGGCTGCAGAGGCTCCATTCAACCATTATTTTGTCAGGGGGGAAGGGCAGCAAACTCAGAAAGGCCCAGCTGAACTATACCTCCCAACTGTCCAGATTTTCAAAGAATGAATAGATTTGGCCCAGCTGAACTATACCTCCCAACTGTCCAGATTTTCAAAGAATGAATAGATTTTTGCTTCTTATTTTTGGTTTGTTCTTCATAAAATTTGTAGTTTTCTGGCAAATCATTTAGGAATTAAGTCACTAAATAATAAGTTTCAGACTTCATAACCTTCAGAAAAATGCATGTTAAAGTAAGAGCTGTTCTATCAACTGTCTCAATTTATACAAGAGCAATTTTTAGTACTGTTTATATGTGCCTCCAATATATTTGGCCTTGTTCAGATTTACTGCATTAACAGGTTGAGAGGTACATGCAAATAAATTGCTTTATAGAATTAGGCATAGCCAACCTCTCAACTGTCCCCAATTTTTGGCTCAAAATGTTGCTCTTCCCCCTAATAATCCCTCCATAAAATAGCAATTTTGGAAGAAAACATGGAGGGTTTACAATTAAGAAATAACTGTAATAATCAAAGTTATAGATTACGTGAAATGCATGTAGATTCTTTTATTTTGTCAGCTGCTCAAGGTAGCAGTACTAATATTAAAGTGTCCCTTCTTTGGCAGGCAGCAGCTGTATTGTGTGTCTATTTTATATTTTTGCATCACATTTTTGGTCCATTTTTCATAAAGTTGTGTTTTTGGCAAATTAGTGACAAATCACTAAAGACTGAAGTTAGAAAATGACAGACATTTGAGTTTCAGATTTTATACCCTTCAGAAAATTCATACTAATGCAAGACCTATTCTATTATCTTTCTAAGTTTATTAGAGCAATATTTAAAAATTGTCCTTATTTTTGGGCCTTTGTCCCACTTCTGTGTATGGCTTTGTCCAGATTTCTTGCTCTTGAGGTTGAGAGGTATGACAAATGTGTCAGGGCCATCACAGTCAGCCAGAGAAATTTCAAATTGTGACATGCTTGTTGCACCCCACTCCCCATGTAGTGACTCTGGATGTGTCCAAGCAAGGCAAGGAGTAGTTGTATCTACCTTGGATGGGGAGGACACACTGCATAAGTACTACAGTGGCTTTTCATCTGTCCTTGATTTTGCAGAATGGTCTGGTTTCTGTCATATTTTTGTACTGTTGATTTATGCTTATTACTCAGATTTATGCTTATTACTCAAAGTGCTTGTTGCTCTGTGTTTAAGTAGCAATGCTTTAATGACCATAAGGTAAGCTTGTCTGAGATCGTAAGATGCAAGTAAGCTTTAATAAGCATACTGTTAAAGAATTGCCAACATTGAAAGCCTTTCTGTTGTTACCATGCAGAGAATACTTGACTAGATAATGTATACGCCTTGGGTATTAAAGGACAGGATTCCATTATTTTAAAAAGCTCATTACACTTGTTGGAGACTTCCAGTCATCTCTACAGACTTTACCCGTAAACTAAACAGAATGCCAATCATGTGTGGTCCATAACCTGTACAGTAATCCTTTAAGCAATGTATCTTGAGCTTGTTTCTTGTTTGCTTTTCATTTTTTACTTTTATCATGGTTTCCCCATGAAACAAGTTGTCAGGCATAGGTCTTTTTTGGATAAGAAACATTTTTACAAGTGGGGGCATCACATAGATTTCTACTTTCAGCATGTTACTTAGTACTTTAATAAAGCTGAATATATTATAATTAGAACTGCAGTGCAAGGAGAAGTGGTTTGAGTTGAGTGCTTCTGGTTTTTCTTATACTTGATTTTGACTGGCATTCCAGTAATGTATTTAAAAAGTAATTTATTTTTTCATGCCTCACAACTTTTTGTTTCCATCTAGATATTAAGTAAGCTGTCATGCAGCCAATGCATTGAAATATTTTTATTCTTCTACACTTATTTTTGTCTTGATTGGACTTTCATAATGATGGTTTGCCACCCAGGGCAGCGTATTTAATTAAAGTTAGTTTTTTGTGGTTTTGTGCATAGCCCCTCCCCTTTCTGGTTGACCACACCCCCTCCCCTTGACCCCACCCATTCAGCTGTCTCCTGCAGCCCCCCTGTGATTTGAAGTCACCAGCCACCACTGCAGTTATAATATATTTTTAGTATGTAGAAGAGTGCTTATCTGACATAATCATTAGCATATTGGTCATATCAGAATATTGGAGACTATTAATATTTAAATATACTACTCTCAGGCTAAAGAGAACTAATGTCAAGCAACATATACTGTGTTATAAATGAAATTTTACTTTATGAATGTTTAAGTAGTGCATGATAGGATATTCTTCCTATCTAAAATTAAATTGTATTACCAAATCAATACTCATTTCCATACATTATGTTAATTCATTATTAATAGTTATATAGGAAAATAATAACTAATATTGTTAAATCTCCAAGATAAGAGAAAAGGTCACTGGAGCTCGAACAGGGTTAGTTTTTTTTTTCTTTCTTTTTTCATGAGGGAAATCATGGTAGGCAATCTGTTAGATTTCTTCTCATCTAGCAGATTGGAAGTGTGTTTCACTTCATGTACATTAGAGGGTTTACAAAAATATTTATATACTTGTTATACAAATAATTTTGGCATTTTTTTTTCTTTTTTTTATTAGCCTGAACTAAACTCTATTTTAAGTTATTTGACCAAAATTAAAATATTGACTACAATGAGAAATATTAACTCAGTAGTTACACATTTTACATTTGGTATGGTATTACAAAATATAATACAAAACAAATATGATGTAAAGTTAAATACTGAGAATGGACTTGACTATTTTATCCTTAAAAACTAATGGTTTAAATAATCCAAGGAAAAGATCTAATTTATTCAGATATATGAAATTAAATAAAGTACAAGTAATATTTCTTCAAGAGACTCACTTCAAAACAAATGATACCTTTAGCTGGAATCCTAATGAATATATGATCTTATCTCACACTTCATATAAGAAAAAGACTAGGGGAACTTAAATTTTATGGAAAAAAAATGTCACTATGCCTCAAATCATTTACAAATATGAAGATAAAGAAGGACTCCTAGCCATAATAATAGTAAAATATAATAATAGACTCTGGACATTAGTAAATATATATTGGTTTCCAGGTATTGAGGTTGGGACAATAAGAAAACACATGGATCTAATAAATAGAGTATATAAAGGAAATTTGATTTTGGGAGGTGAATTTAATTGCATATTGGATAATGATCAACACAATATCCTGTACCAAAATAAATAAATAACTAATGAATTGATAAACTAAAGAATTTATAAAATGCACTATTAAATGTGAATTAATTACTAAACAATATATATTGAAAAATATATATATTTCTATATAATGTGTGAATGAACATTGTGTGTATTAATAAATGTATATAGTAATAAAATATACAAATCATGAACTAAAAATTGTATATAATTAACTATGCTGTATTTAACTATGATTATTTAGTTTATCAATTCATTAGTTATTTATTTATTTTGGTACAAGATATTGTGTTAAATATTTGCTTACATTTTAACAATAAAAAGTTTTAAAAATGTACATAGGGAGCATTTAAAAGTTTTAAAAGTTTTGGAATACTAAATGTATGAATTTTAATGATTTCTATGTTTACAGTTACAAAGATGGTATTTTACATAGGTTTTTAATAACAAATTATTTGTTGTTATTTTGTATTGGTATGATGACACCTTAGCAGTTTCTAAAAGTTTTTAATGGAAAGAGTTGTTAATTAGGCGTTGTGATGTAAGTATTAACATCAATTCTCTAATTTATCAATTATTGAAGTTGTTATATATAAGGAAGTTAGTATGTGAATTCTTTAGTACTCTGATGATGCCCAGAACATGTACGGGTGAAAGCACTTAGTACTTTTTATTGTTTTTGTTTGTTGGTTACTATCATTAAACTGGTTTTCAGCAGTCGATACTGAGTTGCCTGTTTCAGTTTTCCTGGTTTTTATTGTGGATTTTACATCTACATTGGTGGTCATGCAGTTCGCTGTTGGACTAGTTTTTGGTCGTTCCTGTGAATTATGGAGCAGCTTTTGCTACAACACATTGAGATTACACAACGCCTTATTAGCGTGTTACAAGAGCAAGGACATAGCCCAGCGGCCGCAAATGTCACGGTGACAGAATCACAAGAACAGCTTTTTACTTTACATTCCACGCCTGGTACCAGTCCGGTATGACTGTCAGCTAGCCATCGGCAGGTTTTATTGGAGGAGGAGCCAACAAAGGAAGTGCACAGCACGGCTTTCCACCTTCTAACACAGGACTGAACACTAGGCACGGCTTAAACAAACGTACTGGTGGTTCACATTCAAATTTGTTGGACTTAAAAACTATTTTGGTAGCTCCGTCTTTCAACAATATTCCACAAAGTAACAACAAAGATATGGGAAGTTTAAATAAACAATTTATAGAGTTCAAAAAGGCGCTAAAGACTTTTAAGTCTCTACAAATGGATAATGCCTTTTTAGAAAGGTCTTTAGAACTGGGACATGTACCGAAAGGCCTGCGGGTTTTTAAACTCCCTTTTGGATTTGTTGAAGGTACTGAACTCTTTGATGAATTATTGGAATTGTTTGATAGAACAGGTATTGATTTAATGAAGTTAATAGTACATAATAATAATACTAAACTTGTGAGTTTAAATGAGCAATTAAGTATATTGGATAAAAACATACGCCAAGATTTGTTGTTTGAGTTTAACAAGTTCTGTTTTGATAGTATTATAAAGGACATGGACAAATTTACTACTAAAGGGTTAGAAATAAAAAATTGACAAGGGACACTAACGACTATAATAATAACAGAGTATATGTACATTTCAAAGATTTCAAAAATATGAAGCGTTGGTCTAAATTAGCTGAGACTAATACAGATACTAGGGATATACAAAATGCATTTATTTCAAACCCTAACAAACAACAGAGGTACAGACAAGATAATTTTGTTCATGATGAAGGGGAAGTTTTTTTTTTAGAAGAACCAACATTGAGAAGATCGGAACGGATACGTGACCGATATCGCGGTCAGCAATACCAGCAGAACCAATATTACAACAAAACAACATACAGGACAAATTCATGGCACCGATAAACACCAGTCATGATAACACAATACAAACTATATTGGACAATGTGTCTGACTGTAATATAGGTTTCAGTCCAGGTAGTATCAAAGATAGTAATTTTATGTGTTTCAGGCATGTTGATTGTTCAAAAGTGACATTAAATGATACAGAGGTTGAACACGAGATTAATACAGACCTCAATGGAGGCCACTGTTCTATTACTGTTGATGGAGGTTTTAAATTATACAATTTTACCAACACCACTTTTAGTCCTAGTCATATTACTCTTTTCAAAAAAGGTTTTACTTATGTTCCATCTTTTAAATTTGATGTTGGAAGGATTTTGATTAATTTAAAATTATATACCAGATTATTGAATCTCAATATGTTTTTTGCCAACAATAGAGGTATCCAGACAAATAGCAGTAGTTTTACACTAAAAAGGAGCAGTACAGTTATACCTCCACAGAACCCCTTGATTTATTTATTTGAAAGTTTATGTGAGACCCAGATAAGAAGAATATTGAAGAAAGAAAAAAGTGTAACAGAACTTAACTTCAGCTGAAAAAATTTGTCTCAAAGAGTTGACTACGACAGACAAATACAGGGTTATGAAACCTGACAAGGGAGGAGGAGTTATTATTATGTCTAAAACTGATTACTTGAACAAAATGACTGTTATGTTGAGTGATAACAAAACTTATGAAAAAGTGTCTAAACACGAGATGCATAGGGCATATACTAAAGTGGATTGGCAGCTGTATAAATTTTTGATGGATGGTGTTATTAGTAAAGAAGAATACGACTATTTAAAAGTCGAGTACCCTATTACTCCATCCATCTTTGGTATTCCTAAGATACATAAGGATACCAACAATCCACCATTTAGACCTATAGTATCTGCTAAAGGGTCCAAAACTGAGGCTATTGCCTCATTTATAGATGTATATTGTAAGGAGACATTAAATCAACTACCACATATACTGAAGGACTCTTGGCATTGCCTTGATAAAGTAAGGGAACATTATGTGAATATTTACCCTGACATGATTATGGTCACCATTGATATTGTAAATTTGTTTACTGTGATACCGCACAAATTTGGGTTAGAAATGTTTGAGTTCAGTCTTTTGAAGTTTAGTGGAATGCATCATGGTAAATGTAAACTTTTAGTGGAATTGATGGAAATAGTACTTGAAAACAACTATATTTATATCAATGGTGAATATTTCAGACAAAGTACGGGGGTGGCCATGGGAGCAAGATGTGCTCCTATTTATGCCAATTTAGTGTTAGCATTTTGGGAAACACAACACGTTTTTTAATCAAGTTATTGATCAAACATTGCTTTATATCTGAGATACCTGGACGATATTCTTATTTTTTTGGAAAGGCAATAGTGAACAGTTATTTGAATTTGAAAATTTCTTACAACAACATCAACCTTTTTAAATTTTACTAGTAATATTTATGCAAATAATTGTGAATACCTGGATATATTATTTTATAACAACAATGATGTGATAGAATCAAACATATTTAGAAAGAATACTTATTCTAATTCATTTTTGCATTTCAACAGTTGCCATCCTTACTATCAGAAAAGGAATTTAGTTAAAGGACAGATGGTCAGGCTCTCTCGAATTATAAGTGATGATGCATTTTTTTATTTGGAGATTGAAAAACTTTTTAATGTGTTTTTAGATAGGGGGTGTCCTAATGAACTTTTAAGTAATATTAGAAATGAGATTTATATAAAAAGAAACTATTTATATAAACCTATAATTAAGTTTGGATTAGACAACACTATAGTTAAGAGTAATGACAAGAACAGAAAGGACAATTTCATAATACCCTACAATGAAACATCATTCAAGATAGTAAATATTATGTGAGAGACCTGTACTAGTGTCTTTATAAACAAGACTGAAATAACAGACATTATAGGTAGTTGCCCTAAGGTCACCTACAGTAGAGGTATGAATTTGAAAGAGCTTTTTGAGACAGGTACTAATAATGACATGTATAAAATGTCCAGGATGAGCAAATGTGGTACATGTAAAACCTGTAAGTACATTAATGATGGACCATATGTTGCTATTAATAATTATGGAAAAACAATTAGGTGTCCCGGATACTGTAACTGCAACACCAGAATGGTAGTTTATCTGGCCACTTGTTCATCCTGTTCAGCATTCTATGTAGGAAAAACCATTAGGAAGTTAAGGGAATGCATATTCGAACATATTAGAGATATAAAAAATGAAAAAAGTACTAGTTCCCTATACACACAAAGTCAAAAATGTCAAAACTTTAAGAGATTTTTATTTTTTGTGATAGATAGAATCACATTTAACAATAGCAAAGGAGGTGATGACAAGACCATATTAGAGGCAAAAGAATGTCTCTGGCAGTTGAGACTAAATGCCAGCACAATAACAGGTATTAATGGGAATATATCTAGTATATTAAAACATAGGTCATATTTAATTTGAATTAGGCTAAAATAATCATAATTAAATACAGCATAGTTAATTATATACAATTTTTAGTTCATGATTTGTATATTTTATTACTATAGACATTTATTAATACACACAATGTTCATTCACACATTATATAGTAATATATATATTTTTCAATATATATTGTTTAGTAATTAATTCACATTTAATAGTACATTTTATAAATTCTTTAGTTTATCAATTCATTAGTTATTTATTTATTTTGGTACAGGATATTGTGTTAAATATTCGCTTACATTTTAACAATAAAAAGTTTTAAAATTGTACATAGGGAGCATTTAAAAGTTTTAAAAGTTTTGGAATATTAAATGTATGAATTATAATGATTTCTATGTTTACAGTTACAAAGATGGTATTTTACATAGGTTTTTAATAACAAATTATTCGTTGTTATTTTGTATTGGTATGATGACACCTTAGCAGTTTCTAAAAGTTTTTAATGGAAAAAGTTGTTAATTAGGTGTTGTGACGTAAGTATTAACATCAATTCTCTAATTTATCAGTTATTCAAGTTGTTATATATATGGAAGTTAGTATGTGAATTCTTTAGCACTCTGATGCTGCCCAGAACATGTACGGGTGAAAGCGCTTAGTACTTTTTATTGTTTTTGTTTGTTGGTTACTATCATTAAACTGGTTTTCGGCAGTCGATACTGAGTTGCCTGTTTCAGATATATTGCATGGTGTCTGAATCCACTTTTTTTGTCCCATCCATTTTAAAAACTGCCATAATATATGCTGTTGATTGACTGTGAATAGCTTGCAGTGATAATTATTTGAGAATATAACTCATTCAAGGTCTCATACTCCATCTCCCATGGATCTGGGTATCCATGGATCATTACTCAGATCTCCATCTGTTATGGTTTGTTGACAGTGTGACGTTGATGTCAGTGCCTTTGATGCTAATACCATTGTTGGTAATTCAAATATTAGTTTTTTGTAGTTTGTAGACCATTGTTGGTCCAGCAACATTGTCAGTATACTCGGCATCAGTGCACCCTTCAATAATACAAGTTTCAGTGTATCCAGTGTCTATTTCACTGATGTATGCCTGTTCTCATTATGACGGCTGGTTATTGGCTTACCCATCACTGGTAAACCCAGCTTCAGTTTTGCTGATGTTACTTATGCCAACATCAATGATTCTGACATGTAATACCCATGATTCCCTTGGGTTTCCTACAGATAGGGCAATGGTGCCTTTGCTTTAGACTTAAATTACATCTTCCTTTGCACTGCTAATTCACCACATGTAGTGCCTCCCCATCTCACCATTAATATTAACTTCTAAGATGGGTGACTGAAATGCCATCACTTGGAATAAAACTGCTCCTTCACATCATTTTGAAAGCTTTAAATAGTGCAAAGTAATGGGAAAGCTCAAATAAATATTTCTGCAGTTGTGACTGCCCCTTTAACCACACATGGAGATTAGTTCCCTAAATCTCCTAAGATATGTACTAGCTCCATGGTTACCGAACATTGGGAGCACACAGCGGTTGCACTTCAGCAATGAAATCTGGCAGCAAAGACCTATTCAGCAGGTACTGCTCAGGGAGGCATGAGACAGCATTCTGATTCCAGCTGACTTTATTTCCTCTTGAAGCTCTGTTTACCTTGAAACATCATGAAGAGACCACAGATGCAGACTGTCAACCAAACAAGATGCCTAAAAAGTGTCTTACTAACTCATATATAACCAGGAAGAGAGCCATCCACTGCAAATATGGAGGAGGAGGACAATGAAAATGCTTTTAATCCAGCTTCTGTAGATCTCTTCAGGTTGAGCCCAGATTTTAAGAAATACATCAGCTCGGGGAGATCAAAGATGGCTGTGGTTCTGTAAGCACTGCTACTCCTAGCTCTCTGAATTCACCTGGAATAAAACCTCATTTCAGCTAACCCAGAGGAACAAAATCAATAAAATAATAAGAGAAATTCACCTAAGAAACACAACAGTAACAAAAAATCCAAAAAGAAGAAGAGGAAAATATAAAAACCAGAAGGATTAATTAAGATTTACAATAAAGCTAATGACATATGGTGCTGAGGCCTTGCTGAGTCACTGAACTACTGTAATCTACCTAAATGCAAAATGCCAGAGGAAGAAAATACCATGGAAACCTCTACAACAAAGACTAAATACTCAGTTTTGGCTTCACCTGAAAAAGATACAACACATAAAAGAGAAGATTACAAAACAACTGGAAATTTCAGAAACTCAGAATAAAAATAAAACATACCAGCCAGCTAACCTAGAAGACATAAAAGATGCACTACTACCTATACAGCAAGCAATTCAAGACCTTATCTTACAATTTAAAATGTTCGGAGAATCCTTCAACCAAATTTTGACTAGAATGGAAAAAACAGAATCTAAAATCCTGGAAAATGAAATAAAAATAGATACTATACAACAAACAAAAAACTGATGCCAATCAAAAAGAAATTCAAGCCATGCAAGCTAAACTAATAGACCTTGAAGCACACTCTAGAAGCAATAATATAATTATCAGAGGATTTCCTGAAACTATTATACACAACAATCTGATAATGACCATCAAACAAATACTACAACTGCTGCTGGAGGAATCTGGAGACTCGCAACAGATAATAATAGAAAGAGCGCACTGTGCCTTAAGAGAATCTCAAACAACAAACAAACCCAGACCTGCATACATCAAACTTTTAAACTACCAGGATGCCTCAAAGATTTTACTTACTGCAAAAAAGAAAGGTTTTCTTACTTGGAATAAAAATAAAATCTTCTTTGCTCAGGACCTTCCTATTGAAATAAGACAAGCCAGGCAGCAGCTCTCACCATTCTGCAAATACCCAATAAAGAAAAATATAAAATTCCAAATGAAATATCCAAACTCTCTGGTTTTCCAAACTCATAATGGAAAACACAAGGTTGATCATCCAAAGGAGGCTAAAGTAACCTTCCAAGCAGTTTACAAAGAAATTCCCTCTCTGTAATCAAAATGAAGGAAGATTCTCAGTAAAATGAGCTCCAGATGCTTTTCTGACCATATTAGAAGCATTTTTAGTCTGGGATCTTCCAATTTCATCTGGGTCCTGCTTTTCTAGGCCTCTAAAATGCCGCAGCTGACCACGAGGTGAGTAGGGAACTCAAATTACTGTGGTAGGAACTGAAAATGCAGTATTTGCTTGCTGGGTGAGCCAGTTTAAAGGTTACCACCTCCTAGGACACCACAATGAATTGTCCTCTCCCTGCGAAGTAACCTGAGGTGATAAACATTGGAAAAAGCAAGATGTGACAACAAAAAACATTAATATGAAGCAATGAAGCCTTGGAGGTCCAGAGAAGCAGGTTTTCAATAGGATCACAATATTCAGAATGTTCGGTCATGATTCCCAGCTTTTCTAATCACCATAAGGTACTGAACTAAAAAAATCAGTTTAAATAAGTTTATTCTGTAATACTTGCAGAATACCTTAAATCTAACAGCCTTTTGCTGTTTGGGAAGAAAGACTTTAAAATAACAATTGACACTGGCTTGAAATCTTGAAAAATAATTTACTATTATTATTATTATTTTATTTTACATTTGTTAACCGGGCTGGTCTATCTGGATACATATCCGTTTTCAGTAGAGGCCCGAGGAGAAAAGCTCCAATACACAATAGAAAACATAAACATATATATATATATATGTGTGTATATATATATATATATATATATATATATATATATATATATATATATATATATATATATATACACATATATATATATAATATTTTATGACACTTCTAATTTCATCTTTTGTAAATACGCTTTGCTGTACCTGAATTAGCAATATTTCACAAATATTAGCGAAAGAGTTTAAAAACTGAATCTCATATTGTAGACTTACTTGCTGAGAAACTTCTCAGTTAAAGCAACCTTAGAAGTGTTGTTCTATTTCTTTCTTTGTTACAGTGATAAAAAAAGATTGATAAGGGAGACTGTTCTGTTAAATTGAATGTGTTATAAAGGTGTACTAAAATAGGGAGAGAGGTTAACCAACAATCTATTAACAATGGCTCTGAAATGACAAAAGTTGCTCAAGTTATACCTGTCTGGCTGCTGGACGAGTCTTATTGTCTAAAGATCAAATTTCCAGCAGAAATACTAAATTAGCCTCTCAGTAGTCTTATGTTAATTCATAAATAGCAGCAAATGAGCACTGATCAAATATTAGTCCTGGTTATGTTCCTAACATTGAAAATAGAAGAAATGTAAACTGTTTCTAGCACTATGACTGTTAAATATTCAATAATAAATGTATCTCTGGATAATAACTATGATGAATGTGTTCAATATAGGTGAAACATCTGACGAACTAGGTTCCTGACATAAAGTCTCCCCATACTCTGGAATAGACTGCCCATACATGTCAAGCAGAGCACCTCCTTGGCCCTCTTCAAAAGGAACTTTGGTGATTGGATGGGAGATAGGAAATTCACCCTGGGGATCATGTCAGTCGCCCTGCTAGACAAAGTCCAGGAAAGTAAATATTGTGGGAATTGTTATGGCTAGGCTTGTATAGGCCCTAGGGCTGATAGCCTAGTACCAACCTATGAACTAGAGGAGATCAGATACTAAATCATAGCTAGGAGTTTGTCAGAAGACTATTAGGATATGATATTGACTTAATAACGTTAAAATCCCAAAGTGTTAAGGTTTGATTCCCTTAACCTTCTGCTTACGCTCCACAGATACTAGCCATATACAAAGAGGTTTAAAAAGTCTTATTTTATATGTGTATTAATAAACAGATTTTGTATAATAATATTCACAAGTATCTTAAAGATAAAGAGACTAGTAAATAGTATTATGAAGTGCTGTTTTAAGAACTATGTTAGGCTTTCTCAACATTGGTGTTATTATTGACTGCAAGGGGAACCGTAAGGAAATTACAATGCATGAAGAAGACTCCCTAGCACATACAATGGGAAAATATAATTCTTACAATAAAAAACTTTTTCTTTCCCCTTACTATTCTTGGTCCAGGGAAGTAATAATTAGACATTGGGTTGGGATGGGAATAGTCAGGTGCCATAATCAAATACACACAAAATGAGCTTACATGAATAACCATACAGACACTATTCATAAATGTTTTATGACATCAATGACACTACAAGATAAATGTGGGAACTGGAATCGTGGATTGTTAAAGGCTTGCAATTGAAAAACAAAATAAATCTATTCTTGAATCTTACATTTAAAAGCAAAGCCAAAATAATTTTAATTCAAGAATCTCATCTTACAAAGGAACAATGGACAGACACAGAAAAGAAAGAATGGATAAGATAAATCATAGCATCAAAGGGGAAAACAAATAGTGCATGGGGTTACAATAATAATTAAACAAAATTTTCAAGGCAACATAATTAAAACTGATACTGATAAAGAGGGAAGATGGTGTTATGTAGTCTACACCAACCCCGCCATTCCAAAACCAGTACTAGTGCTTAATATCTATGTTCCATGCAATAACCAACAGCACTTTATCATGGCGTTATATGCTTTATTAACAAAATTTAAAGACAACTTTATAATTATTGGTGGTGTCTGGAATTCATATCAAAATCCAGATAAAGATAGATCTAACCAAATAAAATGTACAATAAACAGGCCACACTAGCAATTAGGGAACTGAGACTTTAAACTTGGGGTGGGAGGATGGCGGAATGGTTAAGGTGTTTACCTTGCAGACACAAGGTGCAGGGTTTGATTCTCACATGGAGTAATTGGCTAGGCTTAAAATAGCCCACAAGGGCAATTAGCCTAGTGCTAATCTATGAACCTCTATCTATGAACCTATGATCCTTTTAAATATACCGGGACACACAATAAAACAGAAAATGTCACCTTCTATTCACAATGTCACAAAATGTAGTCGAAGACTGACTTCTTCCTAATCTCTGAGACATTCCTTAACGTGAAAGTTACAACCCACACACATACCAGATTCTTCTCAGACCACTCAAAAATCACATTGAATGGGATATTAAACAACAACCCAGTAAAGGCTACAATTGGACATTGAATTCCAATCTCTTAACTAAACAAGATGTGATAGAAGGCATTACTATGCTACTAACTCCCTAACTTTAAACCTAGTCAACACACAACTACCACTAAACATTAAATGGACTTCAACAAAACCTCAAATTAGAGGCTTTCTGATTAACAAAGTAATGCACTATGAAAAACTATTCTTCAATAAAGAATCTATATTAAAAGATAAAATAAATCAATTAGATTCGGAACTAATGTCAGGTCCTAACAAAAACACCGAAGATCTCCTAAGAAAACCCAAAAAAAAACTATACCTAAGAGAAACAAGGAACCTTACCGAAATGAGAAACTTGGTGAAATATGCGGAGACTATTTAAATGCCATCCAGGGCCTTAACGAGACTAACTACTCTACATAAATCCAAACCCATTATAACAGAAATGTACCACCATAATAAATCGTATATGAATAACAAGGCAATAATAAACCTATTTGAACTACTTTGCCTATACAGAACAAAGGTATTCTGTAAGCATGTCCAGTTATTTGTCTCACAGTTTCTGAAAACTAAACATTTCTAGGACTGCACACTACAGATGGCTGTCAGATAAAACTGAGTCCTGCTACATTAAATATAACAAGACCGTGCTGGTAATGCCCAGTACTCACTCTGTTAGGCCAATGGCCAGCTTTGTAGTGTTTCAGTGTAAACTGCAGAGATGTATTGTAAAAGAAAATGTGTCACTGGGTCTTTTATACAATTTCTTGCTATAGTCCTTTGATTTTGAAGTTTATTGAGAAGAAAGGTCACAGTGAAGAGATTTTGATAATTTCCTTCTGGCTAAGACTTAACTTGGTCTGTCTGCTACAAACTTACTTCCTGTGCCCACTGATGAGACTTCCTCTCAGAAAGGACATACACTTCCTTCAAGAGAAATTCCATCTGCATGTCATGAAGATAGCAAACTGGTTTATCTACTTCCATGAATAACTCATGCATAGGAATTTCCAAATAGACTTGCCTCCATCATTAATTCGTCTTAGATGTCATGTGCACAAAGGACATACAGAGACAAATGGAAACGATTTTCCACCTATTCCTCAGAATCATTTGAGTCCTTAGTATATGCTAGTTTCATGTCTCTTACTCCACCTTTCTGAGGTACTTAATTCAAGTGTTATCCATCCTTCTGTAAAGTTGCATCTGTCTGCAATTAGGATTTTTTTGTCACTCACTAAGCAGTTGGCTGCCCTAAAGATTTGCAAGGCATTTCTTAGAGGCAGTTTCCTGTTTTGACTTTTGTTATATGATTCAGTTCCTCCTGGGGATATTTATGCTGGAGAAAATTTATTTTTCTCCATTTGAAAATGCTTTCTTGACAAATTTGGAAGTTTCTCTCATTGAAAATTTTATATTTAATGGCTGTTACCTCAGCTGGGAGTGCAAATCCCCAAAACTCCTCAAAAATGGGAAAAAAATAGGAAAGCTATGCAGTGCTGCATACTTTGTCAACCTGGCTTCCGTAACGCAGCAAGGTGTTTTCCTTCAGACTAATCCATCTGTTAAGCAGCAGGTGGCCAGATAATGTAATCTAAATTTGTCTATTCATCAACATATTTTCCACCTACAATACATTAAACAAGAGTTCTTACCTTATTGCGTTAGCATGCACAGACAGCTAAAGTATTATGAGACAGAAATCAGACTATATTTAAGAATGGTTGGCTTTTGTCTCATTACCAAAGGAAGATACTCTAGGAAAATAACAAAGCATTGCCTCTCCAGATTGCTTTTGAATTATATCTACTAGGGCGGCCACGGTGGTGCAGCAGTTAGCATTGTCGCTTCACAGCAAGAGGTTCCCTGGATCGATCCTTGGCTGGGGAGCCTTCTGTGCGGAGTCTGCATGTCCTCCCTGTGGTTGCATGGGTTTCCTCCAGGTGCTCCGGTTTCCTCCCACATCCCAAAGACATGCTGTAGGTGGATTGGACACTCTAAATTAGCCCTAGCTGTGAGTGTGTGTGTATGTGTGTGCCTTCTGTGGAAGGTTGGGTGCTGGGCTGGCAACTCAACACCATAAAACTCCACTGAAAATCATGAGTGGACAGGTGATCCACTGTGGCAACCCCTAACCGGGAAAAGCCAAAAGGAGAAGAAAGATTTGCATACAACCTGGCAAGCAGTTACCATATACACCTAAAGCGCACCACACTAAAGCTCTTTTCATATTCACAGACTTTCTCTATAGCTTCACTTTTGATGATGTAGCCTAATGAATAAAGCATTGGTCTCTTAAAGGAAAAATTGTGGGTTTGAGTTTCATCTGGGGTGGTATATTTTTTTTACATGTTTGAGGGATAGGTATGTATCACAAAGAATACTTCTTCTACGGAACTGTTTTCCTCTCCAGATAAAGTAAAGTACTTCTCTTACGCTATTCAAAAGTAATTTAAATGACTGGATGGGAAACTGCAAATTCACTTCCAGTTAAGCACTCATGTCCCCTTATGACCAAGGGCAACAAGTGGATGTCCAAACATATCCATGCTCTGCCTGCCTCTAGGCTTTTAATAACCAAAATATAAGGCCTAAAAACTACCATGGGAATGTAAGTCTAGGCTTCTTGAGATTTTCACAGATCAATAGCCTACTAAGTACCTATGAACCTATAACATCTATATGTCAGCTACACAGTCTACTTGAAATACCTTTTAGAAGCAGTATAAGTTGGGAAGGGGTGTCAGTCTTATCAAGTTTACTGCAGATAGACCTACTCTGTCTGATCTATAATTATGAAAATTACCTATAACATTTTGTCTAACAAGCTCATTTTTATTAATTATGTAGATGCTTATAATGCCTATGAGATGAGGTTCGTTTGGGAACTTGTTACAATACCAGTAACAAACATACTTTGACAACAATGTTTGGTTTACTCACCAGTTTGTATATAGCAATTCAGTATGTTTATTTATTTATTTAGTTAGTTAGTTTTTTTTTAATTGGTGTTGCTTTTTACCTTGTGGAAGCTATGTTCCCCAACCTGGAAGAAGCCTTTCCAAAGTATTAACAAAAAGAAAGCATCTGACATATTTCAAGGGGGTCATTCCTGACAATAGCCAAGATGTCTGTTAAAAGCTCCATCTGTGTGTTAGTGCACTTCATCTCCCCAGATACTCACAGAGAACAGAGAAGCAGGGGCAAACCTGTTCTTATGCAAAGTCATCAGCATTTGCATCTCAAAATAAGGTTTTCTCATAACAGCAAAGTGAAATCAGAAATTGCTACCAATGTTTTATTTGGTGTTGCTATACCACATCATATTGCAGTACCAAAGCAGAAAACACAATCTTAAAGAAAAAGCAGTTTTGATGACACATATCAATCTAGCACAGCCACTCTGTAATGCAGATTTAAAATCATTTCATTATGTTAGAATCAAAATAGCCAACTAGTTGAGGATATATCACACAATAAAACTGCCTTGTCTCATCTGGCTAATCCAATTTATAGTTTACCACACTCTGCATTGTATATTTTAAGACATAATGTGTGCCATTTCCAAAAACATAGGGGCAGTTATATATAGGGCTAGTAGCAATACAATGCATCAGTGTATTAGGCTAGAACCAGACAACTAAGAGAAATTCAGTCATCCCATATGAAAAATACAATGTCTTAAGACAAGAAGCCAATTTACAGGTGAAACACATCATGCTTGTAACATACAGATGAAATACATCATGCTTAAGGCAGTAGTCATATAAATGCACCAGTTTATCAAGAGCCCTATCATATATCATGTGAAGCAAAATTGGTTTGAATAGTTTCCACAGGATTCTGATCACCTAGTCTGGAGTGAAATAAGTTTGTCTGATAATAGTCTAAATACATACAGTCAGCATAATTTTCCTGTAAAGGCCTACTGTCAGCAGGATTTTCAACACTCTTGTTTGAAGATAGTGTTCTCTCTGAAAATGACACAGCAGATATAAAAATCAGTGGGGGCGCACATGATTCTGACAAAGACAAATAGTCAGTAACATTCCCAGCAGCCTGAAAATGTTGCAGATAAGCCAGTCTGTTTAGAATTAATCAGTGAGTATACAATACCAATAGATCATTTTAATTGAGGTTGAGTATTGCTACAGGTTTCATTTTGTCATTCTAGACTGCATAGCATCCAGTGAAAGCAGCATTACTTACAGTTCATACAGGGACAACCCAGCTGCTGGAGAGAATATATCTGACAGTGTGGATTAATGAGTTCATCCACATATATTTTGACTGGGGCAGTTTAAGTGATGACATATTCAATCCCTAGAAACTCCACAGATTAACACACTGACAAATTCTTACAAAACTTATTTAATTCACTAAGTAGAAAAATGTTACTATAGAGAATCTAACAAACTTGTTCTGTGGATGACCAGAGACTGCAACATTTGTGATGAAGTCTAGCCAATCATGGACATATTGAAGCATGTTGTATAGAAGAAAATGAAACATTTTAATAATTAAATTAATAATATTCATGCTTTGACAGTAGTGTAGTGAGCAGAGGCAAAGGAGTTTGGTGACCAGGGCAACATACACATTTTGTACATCCCTGGTCCCTGTCCCTAGACCCAACCCCTCCTGGCAGTAGGGCCAACTGTGTGTTATTAAGTGGGGATATTAAGTGCTTTTCTGAAATACTTAAAATTGTACTTTTCTGACTAGAGGTGTGACATGGGGGTAGAGTCCAAATAGAGTTGCACATTTTTGTGTTGCACTTTATAACAAAGGAGGAGTAGCATTTCATTAAATAATTCGGGAAGTCAACATCTGGCACTATCATACTGCAGCATTTTATAAGCTGCAACAGGCATTATTAACATAGAGTTAATCTGTGATAATCGCAGTTCTGAAGTACTCATACTGTACCTTTCTGACTAGATCTGTGACATGGGGAAAGATCTGAGGACTCCTGACTAGGGCAGTAACATTTTGTATTTATTTATAGCGACAGAGAAGTACCATTCTATTAAAAAAGGACCACACTTTGTTAGCAACATAGGACTATTGGAATGGAGCTGTAACATAAAGCAACATTAAATGTAAGAGACCAGAATTTAACACTGTTCTGTAGAATTAGAAAAAACTGAGGATGTGTTGGTAGCAACATAATGGAACGCATTAACAAAGCCCTACAATATGCTATCTGAGGATAAGGTGGAAGCAGGGCTCCCAAATTAATCTATGACATTTTACATTGCATTTTGTAACAATGAAAAGCCATATAGGCTAGAGTTCCCCACCTCACTCCATGACCCAGCAACCAGCAACTCTTGCTCTCCTTCTCTTCTTTTACCAGAGTTTTATATAGATATATATATATATATATATATATATATATATATATATATATATATATATATATATATATATATATATATATATATATGTATATATATATAGAGAGAGAGAGAGAGAGAGAGTTGCTAGCTAGGGCAGTATGGGTGCTAGGTTATCCATATTCATGGATGAGGATGTTAAAAATGGTATAAATAAAAATTAGAATAAATATAGATTTTTTTCTGTCATAGGCATATTCTCCACTTCTTAGTGCAAGAAATCTGGACAAAGCATAAAATAATGGTGGTACAAAGGCCCAAAAATATGAACATGTTTTAAATATTACACTTATAAACTTAGAAAGGTTTAAGAGGAACAGATTTGTATGAGCATACAGTTTCCAAAGGATATGAAGACTGAAACTCAAATTTATGTCATTATTTAGTGACTACAATCCTCAGTGATTTGCTAGAAAACCTCACATTTTATGAGGAGCAAACAAAAATATGAGGCAAAAATCTGGACATTGTGTGAAAATCTGGACAGTGGAGAGCTCTGGCCATAGCTGCCCCAAGCTACCCAGCACCTTTTATGGCAACTCCATATGGCCAGCCCTTCCCTACAGCTCTGCTAGTTAGATTAATAAAAGGTAATCTATGTTTTTCACAAATAGCCCAACTCAGAAAGTTATACCAATGTGTTTTCTCTGAGAAGAAGTTATTGCTGATTTTATAAATGTTTATTCAAGCAGCTGTCAAATGTAAGATCTTAGTTTGTTTTGTGACCGAAGAATCTAGACAACAGAAGCTTGTAAGCTCACCTAATAAAGCACCACACATTTTAACTCTGTTCCAATCAAGCATCAATAGACCACAAGGGGCTGCATTAAATGTTTACTTATTTAAGTGTGCTTATGGGGGGAGGGCACTGATCCTGGAGGACTAGTCTCAGCACCATCATTCCACTTTATGAAACAGAACACATCCACATTATGGCAGTCATGCAGGCAATAATGACTCTCTTATGTCCAAAGTCAACTGACATCCAAGGAAGGAGCATGCAATGGTATGTCATGAGGGGCATCAGCTCCAGGTTGCATTGGGCATAGTCAGGGCTTTATTCTTGTATGCAATGGTCTATATAGAAAACACCACTTAATCACTAAACTCTGAAAGGGTTTTGTGGGGGCCAAAAACTAAACATTTTCACCATAAAATTTTCTATGCATGCCCACTATGCATCATACATGCAGATTATTTATTTGTACTAAAGTATTAGCTGAGAAAATGTCTTACCTTTATTGCCACATATGTTATGTTTAATCAGTTTATTATGCATAACATACATTGATCCTACTTCCTACCACTTGTCTAATCTGTACACAAAATGTGGAGACTCACAGGGGTAACTTCATGTTTATTTCCAAGCAAAAAATTATAGCTGCCTTAAGGCTGTAGTCAAAATTGTCCACATTTCTGCTGCATTCAGTCTCTAAAGTCACTGAGCCACTCATCTAGTTACATATTTTATTATTTTTAGTACATGTAAGAATATTTGTCCTAATTAATGTTTATCTTTGAATGAAAGCACAAGTTAAGTGGCTCAAGCTCTACCACGTCCACTCTTTGGTAAACCACCAGATGTCCAGTGCTAAAAAACACATGTCCAGTTCTAATAGCTCTTTATTTCTATTTGTCATATTCTACTAGAGATACATTTCTACTCTGTTTTCCTTTCTACAATACTGTTTAATTCTTTGCTCCACCACGCAAATAATTTGCAGTTTTTACTGGCAGTTCTCTGCATTTCGAACCTGCTTATACTATTCCTTTAAAGACTGCATAACACAAAATTCCAATTTATTGCCTGAATCTGTCTGCAACTTTGCATGATATAATAGTAGTCTGCAATTATGTTGTAGAAATTTCTGTAATGTAATGTTGTATAATAGTAATGTCTTTTTTATTTTTATTTTAACAAATGCAAATACTGCATGAAATGTTTTCTTTATTGCTTTATTTTATTAATTGAGTAATTTTGATCTATGGGTGGTCCCAGGTCAGGCTGAAAAGGTACACTGGACCAGTGTGCTTATCTGGTTAACAAATATAAAAATATTTAAAAGTGATCCAAACTCCATAGTGACACCGAAGCCTGATATGAACAGATGAGCACAAAGCATAACTTCTGTAAGCACGGAACAGAACAGGTTCATACTGGTTTGCACAGGTTCTAATATTTTACTGTATCACCACCAAACTTTTGCTCTTTGCACGTTGCATCATGTAGCATAATATGTGAATGTGGTAGCTAATAAATTTTCCATTTTATACAGTGAACTCTCTAATTAATTGAAATTGTAGCACACAAACTATATGCTTTGCAAGAGCATAGAGTTTTATATGCTTAGACATTTCTATATTTCATTTCATGGCTGCATGACTGTGCAGTAAGATGCAGAGAGTTTACAATTTCAGTCATTCAGTTATGTCCCCTCAAGTGTGCTGTATCACATTTTAGGTCTGTGTTCAATATGTTCATGACCATAGTGCTGCTACTAAGTGTTTATTGAAGACATGAGTGTTAGATACTACCTGTGTATAAAGACATTGCTTATACTTAGAAGGTTTCCTTTGGATACCACTCTATGTTGATGGCATACTACCACTGTAATGCTTGGTGTGGGCAACATTTGCAAACACTGATACATATTCTTCTACACATGCATGCTGTCCATAAGAATGTTACATTCTTAGCACAGACAGTTGTTTGCTGTCCACAGCTGTCCTTGTCAGTATGCTGCATACTGACCATATCTACAAGTAGCTGCATATCTTAGTGGATGTATATATATATATATATATATATATATATATATATATATATATATATATATATATATATATATGGTTCCCTATCAGAAGCCTGAAACACTATAAGCCTGAAAATCAAAATCCTGAAAACTATAGACTGAAAGTTCAAAATCCTGAAAGACCAAAATCCTGAAACTCAAAATCCTGAAACTCAAAATCCTGAAAACACAAATAATGCTAATATGTCACTATAAAGACACTAATATCTACCAACTGACCCTGACCCTAACCCTAACCCTAAGGTCCGTCACTATCGCACACTCACCTGACCCGCGCCCTAACCCTAACTCACTTAAACCGCCCCTAACCCCAATATTTGTCACTATTGCATACATGCCTAACCCGCGCCCTAACCCTAACTCACTTAAACTGCCCCTAACCCTAACATAAAACCAACCGCACACTTACCTGAACCCAACGCATGACCCAACACCACAGGGCTAACAATAGCAAAGCCACAATGACGTCAGTATGTCCATTTTGTGTTTTCAGGATTTTGAGTTTCAGGATTTTGGTCTTTCAGGATTTTGAACTTTCAGTCTATAGTTTTCAGGATTTTGATTTTCAGGCTTATAGTGTCAGGCTTCTGATAGGGAACCATACACACACACACACACACACACACACACACACACACACACACACACACACACACACACACACACACACACACGCACACACACTCCTCCCAGTCTCATCTCATTTGCTTACTGTACTGGGATACAGTGTGATAATTTGGGAAGGACTATCTCCTTGCTTCTTTGACTTTGAACACTCCTCTCAGTCCTGTATCATCAGCTCATTCTACTATGTACAGAGAGAGAGAGAGAGCATTTGGGAAGGCCAACCCCTTTAGCTTTTTATTCTTGAATTATCTTCTGTTTCTTCCCTCTCCCCTAAAAAAGGAGGCTTAACCTGAAAATGCACTCACTGGAGGCTCCCCTCACACTGGAAGATGCTGACATCTGTGCAGTCATGGAAACTTGGTTCAAGGCTACAGAGATCACTAAATGTTTTCTTTATTGCTTTCTTTTATTAATTGAGTAATTTTGATCTATGGGTGGTCCCAGGTCAGGCTGAAAAGGTACACTGGACCAGTGTGCTCATCTGGTTAACAAATATAAAAATATTTAAAAGTGATCCAAACTCCATAGTGACACCGAAGCCTGATATGAACAGATCAGCACAAAGCATAACTTCTGTAAGCACGGAACAGAACAGGTTCATACTGGTTTGCACAGGTTCTAATATTTTACTGTATCACCACCAAACTTTTGCTCTTTGCACGTTGCATCATGTAGCATAATATGTGAATGTGGTAGCTAATAAATTTTCCATTTTATACAGTGAACTCTCTAATTAATTGAAATTGTAGCACACAAACTATATGCTTTGCAAGAGCATAGAGTTTTATATGCTTAGACATTTCTATATTTCATTTCATGGTTGCATGACTGTGCAGTAAGATGCAGAGAGTTTACAATTTCAGTCATTCAGTTATGTCCCCTCAAGTGTGCTGTATCACATTTTAGGTCTGTGTTCAATATGTTCATGACCATAGTGCTGCTACTAAGTGTTTATTGAAGACATGAGTGTTAGATACTACCTGTGTATAAAGACATTGCTTATACTTAGAAGGTTTCCTTTGGATACCACTCTATGTTGATGACATACTACCACTGTAATGCTTGGTGTGGGCAACATTTGCAAACACTGATACATATTCTTCTACACATGCATGCTGTCCATAAGAATGTTACATTCTTAGCACAGACAGTTGTTTGCTGTCCACAGCTGTCCTTGTCAGTATGCTGCATACTGACCATATCCACAAGTAGCTGCATATCTTAGTGGATGTATATATATATATATATATATATATATATATATATATATATATATATATATATGGTTCCCTATCAGAAGCCTGAAACACTATAAGCCTGAAAATCAAAATCCTGAAAACTATAGATTGAAAGTTCAAAATCCTGAAAGACCAAAATCCTGAAACTCAAAATCCTGAAAACACAAATAATGCTAATATGTCACTATAAAGACACTAATATCAACCAACTGACCCTGACCCTAACCCTAACCCTAAGGTCCGTCACTATCGCACACTCACCTGACCCGTGCCCTAACCCTAACTCACTTAAACCGCCCCTAACCCCAATATTTGTCACTATTGCATACATGCCTAACCTGCGCCCTAACCCTAACTCACTTAAACTGCCCCTAACCCTAACATAAAACCAACCGCACACTTACCTGAACCCAACGCATGACCCAACACCACAGGGCTAACAATAGCAAAGCCACAATGACGTCAGTATGTCCATTTTGTGTTTTCAGGATTTTGAGTTTCAGGATTTTGGTCTTTCAGGATTTTGAACTTTCAGTCTATAGTTTTCAGGATTTTGATTTTCAGGCTTATAGTGTTTCAGGCTTCTGATAGGGAACCATACACACACACACAGACACACACACACACACACACACACACACACACACACACACACACACACACACACGCACACACACACTCCTCCCAGTCTCATCTCATTTGCTTACTGTACTGGGATACAGTGTGATAATTTGGGAAGGACTATCCCCTTGCTTCTTTGACTTTGAACACTCCTCTCAGTCCTGTATCATCAGCTCATTCTACTATGTACAGAGAGAGAGAGAGAGAGCATTTGGGAAGGCCAACCCCTTTAGCTTTTTATTCTTGAATTATCTTCTGTTTCTTCCCTCTCCCCTAAAAAAGGAGGCTTAACCAGAAAATGCACTCACTGGAGGCTCCCCTCACACTGGAAGATGCTGACATCTGTGCAGTCATGGAAACTTGGTTCAAGGCTGCAGAGATCACTCTTACCTTACCAGGCTATACCTCATTCCACACATTCCGACCCCAAAATGAGGTCAGGAAGACTAAGGGTGGTAGAGAATCTATTTTCATTAAAGACAAGCACACCTCCCAACTGTTTTGCCAGCATGATGCACTAGAACTACTCCAGGTGCAACTGACAACTGGCAAGATACCCATCCAAGTTATAGGCAGCTATAGACCCACTCCATGACTCACGATACCCACTCCTCCTATCTGGACCTACTTGACTCCATCAAGGTACCCCCTAACACCCTAATCCTTGATGACTTCAACTACCCTACCATAGACTGGGTGAACTACTCCTGCTCTAATGAACTCACCCAACGATTCCTTGACTTCATCAGTTCTAATGCTCTCAGCCAGCTTGTCTCATCTCCCACAAGTGGAGATAACATACTAGACTTGATTCTCACCAACATGGGCAACCGCTGCACCAATCTCATAGTAAGTTCTTCCCTGGTAAGATCAGACCATTGGTCTGTCTCATAGGTTTATAGGTTCATAGGTGTTTACTAGGCTAATGACCACAAGGGCCTTTTTAAGCCTAGCCATGCATCCCAAATTTCTGACAAGTTCTGATACCATTGATAAGTGTAAGCATGGGCCTGTGAGATGAACCATTTACAGGTTACCTGTTTGCATCAGAGACATACGTCCCAAACCAGGGATGAATTTCCGGTTTCCCATCCAGTTGTCCAAGTTGCACTTTATTTTTATTTATTTTATTTTATTTTATTTTACATTTGTTGACTGGGCTAGTCTAACTGGATATATGTCCATTTTCAGTAGAGGCCCGAGGAGAAAAGCTCCAAAAATTCACTTGAATTGGATTAGGGAAGAACTCTGCTTCACATGGATGGGGAGCCTGTTCCATAGACAGGGTAGTCTCTGGGATACATACATATCTCTCCAGCAGGTCCTATTTATATCACAAGCAAGGTTTAAGTCTTTAGAATGGGTAATTCTGGTACTGTTTGTTTTGTGGATATGCAGGAGGTCCATCAGAGTGGGGTCTGACAATGTCCTGTATGCCAGGCATAGATCTCCCCTCAAAAGCCTGTAGGAAACAGAATACAGGGATAGGGCCTTCAGGCAGTCTGCATAGGGCATATTACTTATGCCCTGTATTCTTTTAGTGAGGAACCTCTGTGGACATTCCAGTTGTAGGATATGTCTGGCTAAGTACATACCAAAGGGGGCATTGTGCTCAATGATAGTTCAGATGAATGCTGAATACAGTGGAACTTCCTTGGACTTAAATGCCATACCTTTGTTTATACATTGCTCAACATAGAATTATTTCCTCACCACTGTAGACACATGATGATCAAGGGCAAGATTACTATCTATGTGTGTCCCTAAGTCCCTGACTTCAGGGGTCAACTCTAAGGGGTGTGTTGTCAATATGATAGTTACCAGGCATGGATGACTTCCCAAAGGATACTATTATGCATTTCTTGGCATTTAGTTTTAGTCCATGGCTCTGACACCAGTTGTTTGTCTGTGTCAGCCCCTCCTGGAGAACATTTGTGTCAGTGTGAAATTCAATGACAGCTCCTAATTTGCAATCATCTGCAAATTTAGTCAGCCAGAGGCCACTTACATTGGCCTAGACTTTTGAGAAGTAAATGCCAAAAAACAGTAGTCCAAGGATTGATCCCTGAGGGACTCCATTTGTGACTGGCTTCTTTGTAGAGGTGGACTCCCTAATTCTAACTTCATGGGTCCTGTCCGTGAGCCAGTTGGCTATCCACTGTGTGACGTACGGGTTTGTACCTAACCTCTTGAGTTTGTCAACAATGCCTGAGTGGGGTATTGTGTCAAATTCCTTGGCTAGGTCAAGGTAGGCAGTGTGAACGATTTTGCCCTCATCCATTGCTTTGGTGACCTTCTCAAAAAAGTCCACCAGGTTGAGTAGGCATGATCTGCTCTTGATGAAACTGTACTGAGTGGGGTCCAGTGGCTGGAGGTTTACTATATCTCTATTGATAATCTCCATGATAATTCTTTCCATGGGTTTACATATAAGACTAGTGAGACTTAATGGTTTGTAGTTTCCAGGGGCTGTAGATGGCCCACCTTTGTGCAGAGGGATGACTGTTGCCTTTCTCCATTCATGAGGCATGAAGCCTGTTTGGAGGCTATAGTTAAATAGTAATTCCAGAGGCCCTGATAGGTCATGTTTCATGCTATTTAGAAGGCATACTGGGATATTGTCTGGGCCCATTGATGCAGTGTTCTTGGATATACAGAGAGCCTTAAGGACCTGTTCCCCAGTGATAGTAGGGGGAGTTATATTTGATGATATTTACTGAAGGAAGGTTGAGGGGGAGAGAGGAATAAAGTGGAGCTGAATTTATCAGCCAGGAGTTTGCTATATCTTCTGGCTCAGTATAGGTGGCTCCATTTACAATGAGCTCTGCACACAATTGTGTATTACCTTTGAGGTTGCGGACATAGCTAAATAATGCTTTGTGGTTGTCCTTGGCCTGGGAGGCCAAACTTACTTCAAATTTGGCTTTGGTAGACTTTATTTGTCCTCTGAGTTGGTTTTTAGTTTAATGAGAGTGTTTTTATCCTGCTGGGTGCTGCACCTCTTAATTTTTGCCATGATTTTCTTCCTTCTGTTATACATCCGATTGATTTTGTGATTACACCAGGGTGGCTTGTGTTTTGAGTTAGTTCTGTACTTTTTCCTGTTCGGTACAGCTGCCTCTATGCAGCCATTAACATGCTTGTACAGGGTTTCTGTGAACAGTTTTGCATAGGCAGACATATTCTCAGGGTTTATAGGGGCTTAAAATTTTGCTAGGGTCTCACTTAATAGCGAGAGGTTAGCCTTAGAATAGTTCCTGAATATGTCCGGTTTAGGTGGGGGTCCAGGTTTTATTTTTACTTCAAAGGAGACCATTTTGTGGTTTGACCATACCAGGGTAGGCATTATACTAGGGGGTGTGCAGCAATCTCCCATATTAGTGAGGACCAGAGCCAGTATGGTTGCACCCCTGATTAGTGTATTGACTATCTGGTCCAGAGAGTTTGTGTTTACAAAATCCAGGAATCTCTGTGCATGTACATTTTAAGTTGTGTAGGATTCCTAGCTAATAGTGGGGTGATTAAAGTCACCCATGAATATGGTATTGAGTTGGATGGTTAGCGTTTCTAATATGTTTAAATACGAGGTATGGGTTTCCTAGGTCATAGACAGGGACCTATAGCTTGCAAGGACGTGGTATTGGATTTTACCTATGGTGAATTGAACATGGAACAGCTCAAGTGCATTGTCCTGTTTGACCAGCCCTGAAGTATATTTACTTTTGATGCAAATACAGACACCTCCACCTTTAGCCTATGAAGTAGTTGGTCTAAATGTGGGAAGGCATTATAACCCTCATTGTTGGTGTGCTGTCCATGGCATTAAACCATGTCGCAGAGACCGCATAGACAATAGCATTCTCTAGGGTAAACAGAGCTTCTAGGGAGTGGAGTTTTTTGTTTAGGCTCCTAGCATTGAGCAGGAATACCTTTACATTTTCTTGGTTTTGCTTTGCTATATCAGAAGTACTTTCAGTTTATCATTGCTTAACAAAGGCACTATGGGGCAAGACAATGTTTTAGCTAATATTCAAAAGCCTAGAGGTGCAGACCATTCCTGGCAAAGCAGCATGGTCTGTTGACCATCTCCTTCCATGTTGACAAATATTGCGCCCCCTTAGCATGACACCAGGAACTAAGCCAGCTATTAAAGCCAATCATCTTTTGTTCATATTGTGGCATCATCCTTGGAGAAGGTAAAGTGCTGCTCAATGCTAGGCTCATACCAGCCTGAGACACATACTCCAAGAGCTCTATGATGTCTCTCTTCATATACTTTAGGAAGGTACGTCTCAGGTCATTCTCTCTCACATGGACTATGACTGAGTTATATTGGTAATTGTGATCCAAAGACCTGAGTGCATGCATAATGTGGCAGATCCTAGCCTCCGATAAGCAACTAACCATAACTTTCTCCTTACTCACCCTGGTGAGAGGGAAATCAGTGTGTCTCACAATGGAGTCTCCAATGAGTAGAATGTTGGATTGTGTGGTGACTTGCCTTATGGGCTTAGAGGTATAGGCTCCATGAGCTTTAGCTCTATGTGTTGATGTGGGGGGTTGTTTTGAAAGAGTGCTTTTGGGGCTGCTGAGGGTATTTCTTATGTGTACTTTGTCTAGGAGGTCTTTATGGTTTAGGAAGGTTACATGCAAGTGCCTCAGTATATGTGGGTCTTATATGTCTGATTTGAATTGTGTGTGATGGGTGCGGCATGTGTACTACTGACAACCTTATTGACATTAGGAGTACTTTTATGTGAGAGCTTTGCCTCCAGTGACATTATGTAAATATCTCCCACATTATCCACATACCATATCAGTTTGTTTGAGAGACAATTTTTACATTGCCTCAGGATGCTCATATCCACCAAGCTGGTAACAGAGACAGTAGGAAAGTTCATATCCATGGCAACAGACGCTTTTTATTGATTAGACTGTTGGAATGAGAATATCAATCACTGCCAGGAGTATCCACTTTGCAACTATGTGGACAGTGCTTGTCACTGCAAACTAGATGTCCTGTGTGCAACTAGATATTGGAGAAATCTAATTTGTGCTTTTACAGGAAAAATTTCACTCTAGGTGTCTAAGGCTGTACAGAGCATTGTCAAAAAATTGAGGGGAAACTAATACGTAGATCCTGAGTCTGTTTAATTCAAAGTGTCCCCCCCCCCACTGTAACCAGGCTAAAAAACTTCACAAAAGCTGACTACAACCTTCTAAAGGAGGGTATCAGTAGCTTCATACTACCACCCTCCTCAGAGGATGCAGACAAATATGCTGAACGGTACTCTAGTGCAGTGTACAAGCACCTGTACACCTGCATGGACTCAGCCATACCGAACAGAACTAAAACCTTCTCCTCATGAAAACACAAACCTGTCTAGTGGACAACCTCTAACTCATTAAACCTGACTACCATCTCCTAGCGCCTCTGTGCTTACATCCGAGCACGCTATGAGACGTGTGGAATTTAATGATGTTACCCCCGAGTGCCTTGTACAGTCACGGCTTACTTCCTGGTCCTATTTCAGCCCCATTCTTGAAAACTAAGTTGAAAAAGTAACTGAACTTTGTCAGTCACCTTCTCAACTTAGCTTTCACATTGCAGAAACTGTATGTTTACATTTAATATTTATGAGTAATTCGGCTTTTTTCACACTAAGCTGATTCTGCTAGATTCCTTGAAGCAAGTGGTGGCAGCCAATCAGGTTAGCGAAATCCAAGCCACTACTTTCATAAAACCTCCACCCCCCCCCAGACCTGTTTCCATTGTTCTTTTTAGAATAAATACAGGGGGTCCAGCAGTTAATATTCCCCTTTTGTGCCTAGCAATTGAAGAATTTAGTTGTGTTGCTGCTGGATCCCTCCTTTTCCTATACCGATCTGCTGTTAGAATAACGTCCGTCAAGCAGTGAACTATTCCAGCCGACCCACCAGTTTCTCAAGTGTTTTATGTGCACGTGAGTTTTTTTTTTTTTTTGCAGCAGGTAATGATTTTAAACTTTGCAGTATGAGATGGATAAGGTACAGGACAGAACGAAGAGTGCATGTGTGTGAATGCAGAACTGACTGCGTGTGTGTATGAGGGAGGTACTGTTCTACATCTACAGTAATGCCGAAAGTTGTAGTGCCAGGTTAAATAACATATTCACTCCTAAAACACATCAAAGGTTATGTCTCATCCCCCACAAAGTCAGTTTTTTCTTTCTCTATTTCCTCTTAAATTTAAACTTCAAAGTATGAGATGGATAAGGTACAGGAGAGAATGAAGAGTGCATGCGTGTGAATGCGGTACTGTTCTACATCCCAAGTAAGTTTTTTTCTTTCTCTATTTTCTCTTAAATCTAAGGTAGCAAGCCAAATGAAGTGTTAACCATCACATCCAGTTCCCCAGAATCTTTGGTACCTAATGTTCCCATTGATGTCTGTCCGAAGTATTCAGAACGGTTCTCAGATAGCCACTATGACAAGTGTAGAAATTTTACTACCATTAGAAGATGGCAGTGAGAGTGTCTTTGGGTCTGTGGTAGTGACTGTTCTGAAGGTCTATTTTTGGCTCTGCGGTTAGTGACTGTTCAGGAAAGGCTAATGCTTACTTTTATTGGTTAACATTGTTGCAGATCTCAATTCAATTGTTTTTTATGGGGTATGTTGCATTATCGAGAGCCGTTGTATTACTTGACATATGTGCATTACTCAGAACTGTAGATAGAAAAGTCATATCCTGCAAATGTCTGTGTTAGAGCATCGTGCAGTAAAACACCTGAAACAGAGAAGAGATGAGCATCTCAGTTACTCTAATGATGTTGGTAGCCCTAAACTTATTTGCCTATGAAACACGGTGTTCACAGCATTTCTGCTTTTTACAGTACAATTTGTTCATTTATTTGTTTTTATTTATTTACATTAGTTTACCTGGAAAGTCCGACAATTGTCAGGAATGCTTTTAGGGTTTACCACACCAACTATTTAAGTGTATGATTTCAAAAAAGTACCTGAAAGCAGCATAATTGCAAGAGGAGCTGCATGGTAATTTAGCACATCCAAACGACATGTAAATGTCGTCATAGGCTTTAAAGTGCATTATCATTGTCATGTTTTTTCATGAATGTGAATAATGCAGATGCATGCACCATATGCATGTTGTATGCAATTAACACTATCAAGCACCAATCTAAAGTTAAATGATTAAGGCCAAAAAGTGTCTCATCCTCTGATTCTCCTGTGCACGTTTTGTACCAGGTTTTGGATTGTGATGTGTGGGGGTTGTAAAATTGCAGCAAATTGACAGTTTTGTTTTCAATGCATTGTGGGCAGTTTTGCTCTGTAATGTGGTTGTTGCACAACATTTATCCCAGGTTAGTCTTAAAGATATATACAACACTACCTCTTGACCCAGGGTTTTTAAAACACCCCAAACTAACCACCCTATTCACTACTTTCACTACTTGTGGTTTCTTCCACCACATAAAAACTATTAACACTCCACCTATAATCAATCTCCATTACTAACCACAAAATATTGCTTTGCCTTCATCTTTGTATACAACATTAATGTAATGCTTAAAGGATTGTTAAAGTCAATTTAATTTCATAATGGTACTATATAGACACCCCTGTACAGTCTTTCCATTAAATATATGAACACCATAGTAAGAGTTTTCTTCCAAATTATGTAAATAGCATAAATATTTTGTACAGGCAAACTATTTTCCTAGCATGATAAAAAGATTTCTAAAGAACCAATTTAGTCAACCCTCTACTATATCCTAAAAGGCCTTCTGTTACATATTCTAATAAACTAATTCAAAAGCATTATCAAGAAAATTCACTGTGATAAAATGAAACAATTTCAATAATAAAAAAAGCTTTTTATCAAAATAGTTGACTGAAACTAGAAACCTTAGAAAGGAGCAACATGATTCCCTCACTGTCACTCAAGGGAATTTATTTGTTAATTTACCAATAATCCATGGCAAAGTAATTAAACTAAGCCAACTGTGGGTAAATCTTACATTACCACAGAGATGAGTATATTATTTTAGAAAAAAAAACTTTCAAAATAATGCCCTTATATAAATGGACTTTTGTCCTTCCACTGACTTCTGTTAGCCCTGGGGCATGTAAGATATGTACTGGATATGCTTGGCACATTGCTGCCTCTACCATTTTTAAGGTAGTGAGGATTCTGCATGGTACATGTAGGGTATCTCTGAACAGTGTAGAGTTTTACATAATGTCCAGATGTTTGTCTCATATTTCTGGTCTCTTATTAAAAAAGTTGTTGCTTTGTGACAAATAATTGAGGAATTAAGACACAACATAATGACAGGCATGAGTTTCTGATGGTATGCCCTAGAGCAGCTAGCAGACACACTCGGACATTGACAGCCATGAGATGTTTTTGCAGAGATATATTTGCTCAGTCTGGCTACTCTATAATACAGAGACCAGACTTGTGTCTATTAGTATATAATACATTTACAATTAGTATACTGATTGGTCATTCCCTAATATCTCATCTCTAAGAGTAAGTCTATGGCTTTTACTATGAAAATTTAAATAGGATCTGTGAAAGGAGGCAGTGCATATTTTCTCAAATCTTAAGCCAACATTGTATATAATCTGTAATTGATTTTATTATTGTATACTCACTTTACATTATGTGTTTTTTGTGTACTTGTGTAAAGATTGGGGAAAGATGGGTGATGGCTGCCTGCCTAGTCAAGTAGAATTTGATACATAATTCTATCATTTGTATATATAAATGTAAAATACAGGCTTGTGTTCTTAAATGAAAGAAAACACTGTAAAATGTGAACTTCAAAATTGTTGTAAAATTGCCATCTGCTGTAAGGAAAACCAAGCCAAGCATTTCAAATGTTCTTTGAAGTTACAATTATCTAAAAAGTGGTACTGAAGTGACTGGCTGAACACATTCTTTCTATTGTCTTAACTTAAGGAATAATTGTTGGAGTATACATGTGAAATGTCTTTTTTTGTTGTAGTTTCCTGAGCAGGTGTTAGTTTGCTAAATAATGCAGTTTGTTTGCCTGGGAACTCCAGACTGTCAAAATGATGTAATGTGTATACTGGGAAAACCTAAGTATCAAAATGATGTAATCTGGGAGGGCCTTGGCAGAGCTGTTTGTTAGTGAGTTTAAAAAGTATTGTTGAGAGAGAGACTGAAAGCATTTTGTCTTGGACCATCAATCTCAGCACTGCTTATGCTCTATATATGTATGTAAATAGGATTATAGCACTGTGTTTTCTCGTAAGAATAGCTAAAGATTAGAAAATTAGATTAAGTGTTTTTCTTTGACATCAGACCTGTCCTACTGTATTATCTTACGTTTCTGTGTGTTCTCTGAATTCTTAGATATCTCTGTGGTATAGCAGTATTGTCTTCTGTTTTAATTATTTATTATTAAATATTTTTAAAACCGTTACCTGTAGCTGGTTTGTGTAGAGATAGTAAGCTCTAGAGTACATTGCATATTTATAGAGTTCATTGTAATAAGCCACTCTAATAAGCCATAGATTGAATAGTCACATTAACAATTGGATAATAATATTGCACAATAATAATTGGACACCCTTTTAAGGGCCTTTGGGTAGCTGATAATTATTAGCTGGCGGTGGCAGGAATTACTACCGTATAGTCTGGGTAAAGGGGCACAGCCAGAGAATCTGTGTCAGCCTTTCCCAGGAGTGTCTGTGAAGATGTATAAATACTTATCTCAAAGTGTGTGTGGTGTGTCAGCTACCTGGGCAAGGACACAAAGCACTGGTGGGACAGAGAGGGTACTGGAGGTTAGCTTGCCAGCTAGGCTGAGATCTGTATCCTATAGCTGTGCCGGTGGGGAGTCTTATTGGGGACCTGGAGAGCAAGGGAGCAACCAGTCCCAGACTGACTGTGATCTCTGTGAGCACTTAAGGGAAATTGCACTTTACTGTGTGTATTAGTTATCCTTTCCTCTTCTATGAGATGACCTCCCTGGTGCTAGTGGTGAGGATTAAGGCTCCTTGATTGTGGGGCCAGGGCATGGTTGTCACAACTTGCATATGTTTTTTGGAGCTTGTATATGTTTTGTAACTATGGAGCTTTTATCCCCAGGTCTCCACTGAAAAAGGGCCTCGTCCCAGATGGACCAAGCCAGTCAACAAATCTCAAATAAATAAATAAATAATAAATAATCAAGGAATTGATAGCACTATACAGACTGTATGTAAACTTACTTCTAAAGACCTTGTAGTTCATAGCTTTGTCATGCAGTATAAGAAACATAGCACATTTACTCACAGCTTTTTACTTCTGGGCACTTAATATCTATTGATGATGAATATTTATATATAATACATCAGGTTTGGGGGAGTTATCCACAGCCAGCAAGGACAGAAGTGTGAGTCTTTAGGTCATAAAGAAAGGTGCACACTTGTGTACAAGGAGGATACCAGCCATGCCCAAAGAGGTAGTAAATAGTAGGTGCAGTATTTAGCTGCATTTTTCATTACTGGGCAACTCAAAGCAGTTTTGGTAGGAAATGGCAGTTTCAGTGATATCTAAATCTTTCAATTTATTGTTTGTAAAATCAGACTGGCACAAAACAAATTACATATTTCTCTCTCACTATCAGCTGTATGCTGAGCTGAGTCTTAAGCTTTATTAGATGTGTACATGGGTTCATTGTATGTTACTAGGCTGTTGACCATAGGGTCATTACAAGCCTAGCCATTAAATTCCAATATACTAGATGAAAGCTCACCCATGCCAGAGGTTTTTCTATAAAGGACCTCCCATGTCAAAGAGAGAAGATGGGGCAATCCCTGGCAGAAATTTACGGTTTCCCATCCAGTAGTCCAGGATGCACAGGGTCATGGGAGTGCTCTGCTTGATAACGATTGGAAGCCTATTCCACAGGAGTGGTAGTCTCTGAGAGATGCATCTGTCTCTCCAGCAGGTCTTATTTGTCACAGGCTAGATTGAGGTCTCTGGAACAGGTGACTCTAGTCTCATTTGACTTATGGATGTGCAGCATTTCCATTTTAGCCCTATTAGCCAGACCTAAGTCACCTCTGTGTAGTCTATATGCTACTGAGTATAGTGGCAGCGATTTTCTGTCTGTATAAGACGTGCTGGAGACCCTGAATTTGCTCAGAAATCTCTGAGGTGTCTCAAGTTGCTGCAGGTGTTTGGTATGGTATGTACCAAAGGGAGCATTGTATTTAATAGTAGGCCTGATGAGGGAAGAGTACAATGGAGTTACAACCTCTCTTGTTCTTGAGGTGTGATGCCTTTGCTAAGCAGGTGAACAGCATAAAATGCCTTCCTCACCACAGTAGACACCTGGCGGTCAAAGTTAAGGTCATAGTCACCTTGTGTTCCCAGGTCTCTCTCTACTGAATTATTACTGGGGTGTTAGGGTTTATTTTATAATCAGCAAGGACATTGATTTTACAGAAGGGGGTGATGATGCACTTTTTTAGCATTTAGTTTAAGATCATGGTTTTGGCACCAATCATTGCTCTGTGTTAACTCTTTTGGAAGTACATTGACATCGCTAGGGGATTCCATCATGGCACCCAATTTGCTGTCATCTGCAAACTTGGCTAGACTGGGTATTGTATAATAATGATTTTACATTGTTGTGCAGTTTGATGAATTTTGGAAAAGTCTGGAGTTTTCATCTTCTGATGATGCTTTGAGTGTATCTCAGTGAGTCACACATAATGCCTTTGGTTTCCGAATGATTCTTGGTAATACGTTTGATCAAGTTTTATACCTGAGAGCAGCCATAAAATTACATATTGTGAGTAAAGTATCACTAAAGAAGTGAACACCTACATCACTTTCTAGTTAATGCATAGAAATGCAGTAAACTTCCTTCAGTATTTTTGCAATATAGACAAATTAATTTTTGTATGCTTTTTGTAAAAGAAACATGATTTAGTTTCCTACTCTGAATTTGCATCAGATTGTGAATACTAAGGACTGACCACCAAGTTTACTCCAGGCACTGAAATTTTAATAAAGGCACGCATGAGTATTCAGACTCTAAGATATGCTGTGTTTTGTATATGTTGTCTATCCTTGTGGTGGAATTAACACAGCAGTGCTGGTGTGTGTTCTGGAGGGCTATGTGTTCCATGTGGTGTGGTGCGACTGTTAACCTTCTTCTCTTGACCAGCTATTCCCATCTTGGCTGGAGAGTGGGTAGCTCCCAATTTTGATATATAAGTGCATCTCTCACAAGTCTGAGTAAGAGGAGAGGGTTATCAGTGTACATGAGGCAGTTGCTACATTGCCTCAGGATGCTCAAATTCACCAGGTTAATAGGAGAAAGCACAGGGAACTGACATTTAGTCATACCTGGAAAGGTGGGGATTAATAATAAGTACTGGGTTTGTTATACTGCACAATGACTTTTATATGTGAATCCATTTGGAAATAGACTCACTCAATATTTCCTTTTAGTACAACTTAATCCACATGTTGGCTCCATGATAAATTAAATATAAAGATTTATTTTTGTAAACAACTTGTACCATGATACGAATATGATATATATACATCTTTATCTTACCAAACTGTTATCTTATATGTTTTTAATGAATATCTATTAGCTGTATTTCTTATTACTTACATAAATAATACATACTAAAAGTTTAGATCACAAAGGACTACATTTTTTCCTGTGATGTGGAAAATCATATTGTTCTATCTGCATTCCTTGGATACTGCCTTGTGTAGATTTTCTTTTGTTATATGGTTTGTTATGTGCTTCTTCTCTGTTATGTATTTCAATAAAAGACCCCAATCCATGACTTGGTGACACAACACTTTTAACAAACTTCCATGGTTTTCATGCAAAATATAGGTCTGACTTTTGTTTGTTTTCAGAATGTTGGCTTTGCTCAACCAGATGTTTTGGACAATATTTTTGCCTTCTGAAGTTCTGTGTTATTATAACCAGAGGAATGGTTAGGTGAGAACATGAATTACTACTTTTTGGATTAATTCATACACAGATCAGCCACATAAGGTTGAGATTTTGTCTAGGCTTATCACATTTCTGATTATGCTCAGTCTCCCTCCCTTCAGGTGTAGTAAATGTATGCAGTTCAGGGCAAGAGTGTTTACATTAGCCCCCCCATTTCACTCCTTATGGCCATTGCCAAAAGGACACAAGTAAATGGAAAAAGCAGAGGTAAGGCAGAGTGCTGGCATTGCATGCAATATGGAGTCATTGCTGCTACCAGCAGTCTGAGTGGGTAGCCAGCACTGGTATGGGACACTTCAGATGCCCACGAGCTATCGTCAGCATATTACTGGAGTGGCAGTCCTTATCCTGCTTTTTCTGTTTACATGTGCCCTTTCCATGCCCCCTTGTCAGTTACTGGCCAAGCCCATATACACCAAGGCCAGGAAGGTCCCTCTTCAGACTTTTGTGCCAACTGCTCTTGTGTTGGTGGATGCACCACGAGGGGCATATCCAGCCACCATGGATCTTGTGATTCACCTGGATTACAGTTGGGAACTTGGAGACTCTTCAGCTCAGTCCCATAGTGCTGCTGTCCTAGGTAAGCATGGCCTCTGGGGTGCCACTGTTATGCAATGTTTTCCTCTGGGAAAGGACACATGCAAAAAGACAAAGCCTGGATCAGTCTTGGTCTTTTCACATGTTCTCTTGCTGTAGCTCTCTCCTCAGACTCCCTCTCTTCAGGTGTAGTAAATGTATTTAGGTCAGAGCAAGAGGGTTTACATTAGCTCCCCCCTTTCACTCCTTATGGCCATTGCTGAAAGGACACATGTAAATGGAAAAGGCAGAGGTAAGGCAGAGTGCTGGCATTGCATGCGATCAGGAGTAATTGCTGCTACCAGCAGTCTGAGTGGGTAGCCAGCAGCAGAATGGGACACTTCAAATGCCCACGAGCTGAAGCCCGATGCTTGTCCTCAGAATATTAGTGGAGTGGTGGTTTTTACCCTGCATTTTCTGTTTACATGTGCCCTTTCTGTGCCCCCTTGTCAGTCATTGTGTGTAATTTGGTGTTTTCAAGGGTGGTAGGTATGTACCAGTGCAGAGTCATCACCACTTATGTACCTTATGAAAAGAATAATGCCCCTGTGGATAGGTATGAAGATTTAGATGGTCTAACCAGGTAATGCATTATGATATACATGTATATGTAGTCTTCCAATACATCTGTCAAACATCTGAAGTAACCTGTTTGCATTTTCTTTCCTCTGCAGGTTCATCCACCTTCTGACACTGACATGGCTTCACGAGCAGGAGAACAAATGAGAGTGCTAGTATGTGGCCATACCTACATTCACTGGGCTGCCAGCCATGCTTCCATAACTGAAAACCACTACAACTTGAGCTTCCCCACATCCAGTGTGAAGGTATACTGGATTGCAAGAAGAGGTATGCATTGGAGCGGAGTACTGCAGTTGTTGGAAGAGAAGTGTTTCATCTACTCTGAGCCCAACATCCTTGTGCTGCACATTGGAAGAAATTATGTCTTCAGTCAACCACTCGGAAGGCTACGGTTTCAAATCAGAGCATTTTTTGAACAGCTGAAGTTGTGGTGGCCATGTTGTCATTTTGTGTGGTCTGACATAATTCCTCGCCAGATATGGAAAACAGCAAACAGTCAATGGGCAAAGCACATGGCCAGACGTTATAGAATAGTTTCATGCATGGCTTGATGCGCAGGGACAGTGGATCTACAAACTGCCATGACAGCATCACCGCAGAAGATGTTCTCCTGTTCAGAAGGGATGGCATTCACCTAACTGAAGAGGGCACTGTGTTGTTCTTGACTGACCTCCACAATGGCATGAGGAGAGCTATGCAGGATTGGTAACATGCAGCTTGTGAGAAGAATGGAAAACACCATGACCAAGTAGGACCAGTATGGTAAGTAAAACTCTGTTATGAATTGTGTTATGTAAAATTATATTTTTCTGAGTTTGGCAAATAACTGTGGGAAGGAGTTGGTGAAGATGCTGAGAAAGAACAACTGCTTCAAGAGAGTGCTACCATGTACAGTCGAATATGTCAGTAACCATCCTGCAATACTTCATTTTTTATTCTTTTTTTATCAGGCATGTGTAGAGTTTAGATGACAGGAAGGGCTTAGTAATACAGAACTTGATCCCTTAGGTCCATTGCTGAATGGGCACATGTAAAGAGAAAAGGCATAGGTAAGGAAGACAGCTGACACTGGAGGAGGCCATGAGACAGTAGTGGTATCAGCTGTCTGAGTGGGTAGCCAGCACAGGTATTGGACAGATCAAATGGCCTTGCATGCCACTAAAGCCCCATGCCTGTCCTGGGTTCATTAGTGG
Organism: Protopterus annectens; assembly: GCF_019279795.1. Lineage (NCBI taxonomy): Eukaryota > Metazoa > Chordata > Ceratodontiformes > Protopteridae > Protopterus > Protopterus annectens. The sequence continues at coordinate 907,860,626 of NC_056729.1, forward strand.
AGTGGCGGTCCTTACTTTACTTTTTCTCTTTACATGTACCCATTCAGCAGTATGTTGGCTACACCAAGAATGTGTATATTTACAATCATATCTGTCTACATGGTAAAACAATGGGATCTGAATGCTGTACACATACAGATATCCATTTGTTTAGGACTTAGGTTATGGAAATTATGATTTTTTTCATGTTTTGATAAATACATTTGCAAAGGAACATCTGAATGTGGTAAGTAATACCTCATTTTGAAGACAGTGTTCATAGTTTCAACATGGTAAAAGAACTGTGCCTGTGTATTGTACACATGTACAAATATCATCGTTTGTTTCAGACTTATGGTTATGGAAATTATGATTTTATTTTTCATATTTTGGTAAATAACTTTGCAAGGGATCATCTGACTGTGCTAAGTAATACTTCACTTTGAAGACATAATTCATACTTCCAAAATGGTAAAATAACTGTGTCTGTATGTTGTACATATGTGCAGATATCAAAGTTTGTTTTGGACTTATGGTTTTGGAAATTATGATTTTTTTCATATTTTGGAAAATAACTTTGCAAGGGAGCATCTGTATGTGGTAAGTAATACCTCATTTTGAAGACAGTATTCATAGTTCCAACACGATAAAAGAAATGTGTCTTTAGGTTGTACACATCTACAGATATCAAAGTTTGTTTCGGACTTATGGTTATGGAAATTATGATTTTTTTTCATATTTTGGTAAATAACTTTGCAAGGGAGCATCTCAATGTGTTAAGTAATACCTCATTTTGAAGACATAATTCATAGTTCCAACATGGTAAAAGAACTGTCCCTGTATGTTATACACATGTACAGATATCAAAGTTTGTTTTAGACTTAGGTTAGGGAAATTATGATTTTTTTCATATTTTTGTAAATAACTTTGCAAGGGAGCATGTCAGTGTGCAAAGTAATACCTCATTTTGAAGACAGTGTTACTCCTTACAACATGGTAAAAGAACTGTGTCTGTGCACTGTACGTTTAGTCTTGTAGGATTATGAAAATTATACATTTCCAATGCTTCTCATTATTATGCCCATATCTTTGCAAGGGAGCATGGTGATGACACAAATAATGCATCATTTTGAAGCTGACATTGAGACACACAACTTCTACACTGATATGTAGCCTCTGCCTGTTATAGGTGATGAGATATTATGCTTTGTCTATTTATCAGGTATGAGAAATATTATATTAATCATATTTCTGTGATTATCTCCATAAAAGAGCATCAGGCAGTAATGGTTAAAGCATCATTTTAAAGCTGACATTCAGCAAACAAATTAAATACAAATTGTATGGGTCCACATGGGACATTGACCAAGATTTTGTGATTTGCTTTTCCAAAAAGGTAAAAATATGCACAATATCAGCATTCCTTGCCAAATATTTAATAATGACTTTGATATGCACTATCAACATTTACACTGCTGGAAAGGTCAGCGTCTGCTGAATAACTTTCACATTTACATTTTTAGTCTAGCTCTTTTAGTTAAAAAGTTATGAATATTTATTTTTTTGTATGGTATTACAAATGGATTTTCTGAAAATGAGCTCAGGCTGCACTGTTGTTCCTATGGTGGAATTAAGCAGGCAGCTTTTTCTGAGCTGCTCTGGAGTGAATTAGTTAACAGGCTTTACGACAAAAGGAAGAAACTGCTGTCCAAGGGTAAAAAGGCACAAATTCCCAATTGGAAAAACTTCCCCCTTAGCCTCAACAAGCAAATAAGATCACTAGTGAAAATCTCCAAAGCCAATTAATAATCAAAAACTAGCCTTCAAAACAAAGGCTAACCCACAAAGCCTTTTTCAATTATGTCGGGAACCTTCATGGCAAAGCCCAGGTTTGTTCCAAACTAGCTCTTATCGGTATCACTTACACTGATCCTGTTGACTTAGCCAACCTGATAGCAGATAGATTCAGTGCAAACTTCAACCCCTGTCTCCCCCCCCAAAGGTCCGTTTGACATCCCTGATACTTGTCCTGCACTCACATCTCCATAGATCAAGTGTTAAAGGCCCTATCCAAGGCAAAGAATTCAGCTTTCATGAGACCTGATAGTATCACAGGCTGTATTCTGCACCATCTCCAGCAAGAACTAGCATCGCCATTGAGCATCCTATTCAACCATAGCCTATGTACAGGTTTCATTACAGCAGAGTGGGGAACTGCCATTGTCATCCCCTTTCACAAAGGTGGTGCCACTACTAACCTTGGAAACTATCGCCCCATTGGCTTGACAAATCTGATCTCTAATGCCATGGAGCGTATTACTATGGAGCTCATAAACAAGGACATAGGCAATCTCCAAGCACTTGACCCCACCCAGTTTAGATTCGTCAAGGGCAGATCTTGCCTGTTGAACCTGCTTGACATTTTTGAGACTATCACCAAGGCACTGGATGAGGGAAAATCAGTACATTTATTTATTTATTTTAATTTATTTATTTACATTTGTTGACCAGGAAAATCCAACTGGACACAAGTCCTTTTTCAGAAGAGGCCCGGGGAGAAAAGCTCCATAATAAAAACAACAATTAATAACAAGTTACAAGACGTATAGGTAGGTTTTGTTTAACAGTAGTAGTAAACAGTTATAGTTCAAAACAAAATTAAGTATTTAGTTAAATGGTACAACACATATCATTGGTGCCATAAAGGCTAGCAAGTATTTTAATAGCTGAGCTAGCAGCTATTACTCTTGAATAACAGTGGCTAAGATTACAGCTGAGATATAGGTTTACAAGCAATGTATTTGGCTGCAATCCGAAGGTAGTTAGAGGGGTGGAAAAAAGGGATTAGAGAGGTTGGAGTAGAGATGTTAGAGGGGTTTGTTACAGGGGCATGCCCAGTGCTCTTTTAGGTGAGATTTTAGAGCAGCCTTGAAGTTTATTTATTTATTTATATATTTAGTTAGTACATTTGTTGACCGGGAGTGCCCGGCTGGACATAGGTCCATTTTCAGCAGAGGCCCGGGGAGAAAAGCGCCACAGTTAAAATATACAGACAGTAGTTACATTGGATTTACATAGCAAATAACAATTTGATCAACATAGCAATTAAAAATTACAAACATAGTTACAGATGAAGAACATGGTACATCAGTAGACAACTACATTCTTTATCATCTGTGAAGTACTTAACAGACATTAACAATTGTTACAATAAGAAGTTCCTGCTGGATAATAAGTAGTTAGGCTTATGAGCATCTGAGCTTGCTATAATCAAGGTAGACAGTGGGGTGGAAAGAAAGGTAGTAGGTGGATGGGGTGGCTAATATTAGAGGGGGAGTTGCAAGGGCATAGCCAGCATGTTTTTAGGTGCGCTTTTAGTAAAGTTTTGAAGTGGGTGCATGATGGTACAGAGGTAATTGTGGGTGGAAGGGAGTTCCATAATTTGGCTGTGGTGCAAGAGAATAGTGCTTCACCAGCAGAGTTATTGGCTTTAGTGACCTGTAAGTGATTTTTGTTGCTGGATCTTAGTGGTCTGGTGGTGCGATAGGGTTGGAGTAGATTCTGGAGGGATGGGACTTTTAGTGGATGGTTTACTAGTTCATGGGCGAGTGAGAGTTGATACCATTGAAGGAGGTGAGGGAGTTCAAGCCAGCCCAGTTCAGCAAGTGAGAGACAGTGGTGACTATGGTAGGATGCCCCTGTGGTGAATTTGGCGATTTTGTTGTAGCAGGTCTCGAGCTTGTTTAGACCACATTGCCTTAGGTTGGTATATATTGGAGAGGCATAAAGTAAGATGGAGATAAGGTGGGAATTTCCTACTGAAATCTTTGCTGCTTTGGTGAGAAGCTGCTTATTTCTGTATAACGCTCCTAGTTTTTTGTGGACTTTTGGACTTTTTTTATGGACATGGATATGTGAATGTCAAATTTTAGTTTATTGTCTATTTCCACTCCTAGCAATTTGGAGTGTTCTGTTGGGTGTATAGTGGTGTTGCCTTTTGCTGTGATGTTAAAGTGAGAGTTGTTTTGAGTATGTTTGGTGGGTTGGAAGATGAGTAGTTCAGTTTTGTTTGGTTTGAGTATTAATTGGGCATTGGATAACCAAGTTTCATCAGAGGAGAAGGCTTCCTGTGTGGCTTTTTGCAGTTTGGGTAGGGACTGGGCTGAACAGATGATGGTTGAGTCATCTGCATATTGTATGAGTATGCCATGTTTGGTGGCAGAGGCTAGATTATTCATGAAAATAGAATAGGGGTCCAAGGATGGATCCTTGGGGAACCCCTATGGAGACAGGTAGTTGGGGAGATATGTCATTCTGCCATACAACGGATTGTTGGCGGTCAGACAGGTAACTCTGAAACCAGTTGGTGACTGATTGAGAGAAGGATAGGTTAGTGAGGACAGAGATAAGTTGTTTATGTTGGACCATGTCAAATGCTTTAGATAGGTCTAGGAAAGTAGCAGAGGAGAGATAGCCATTGTTTTTATGCTGAAGGATAGTGTTAGTAAAGGAGAGTAAGGCAGTGGTGGTGCTATGGTTTGGTCGGAAACCATGCTGAGTATTGGAAAGGAGGTTGTTAGTAAGGAGGTAGTCTGAGACCTGAGAGTGAATGCATCTCTCTAGTATTTTGGAGAGTGGACAGAGAATAGCTATTGGGCGGTAATTGGTTAGTTGTGTGGAGGGACCGCCTTTGTGGAGGGGAATTATATGTGATACTTTCCACAGTGTGGGAACGTAACTTTCTGACAGAGATCAGTTAATCAAGGTGGATACTGGGTAGCCTAGAGCATCAGCTGCGATTTGTAGGTATTCACTTCAGAGGAGGTCTGCTGCTAATTTGGTGGGCTTAAGTTTAGTTAAGAGTTTTTTTATGTTGGAGGTAGGAACAGGAGAAAAAGAGAAGACAGTGGGGAGATAGTTGAAGGTGTGGTTTGGAGGGGAGTGAGGTTGTGTTGTCTAGCTAGTGATAGTATGGTTTGTGTGAAGTGTGTGTTGAATGAAGTAGCAATATGTTTGGAGGAGTGAGGGACATTAGGAGGAGGGGTACTGACTTTACCTGGGTGGAGGATGGAGTTTATGGAGGACCAGAATTGTTTGGGGTTGTGTTGGGAGAAGTCTAGGACAGACTGGTAGCATTGGAATTTGTCCTGTTTTAGCTTTTTGACTCTATTGTGTAGTTCTAGGAATTTCTGTCTAGTTGAGGGGGTTTTGGTTTTGCACCAGTGCTCCTAGGCTTTATCCCTGTTTTTCATTTCTGACTTAGTGGTTTTCTGTAGCCATGGGGAGGGTTGTGCTTTGGTTCTGGAAAGTCTTATGGGGGCATGGTAATTAAGGATGCTCAGGAAGGTAGTATTAAAAAATTCATCTGCGTCATCAAGACTGAGGTACTTTAGAGGATGCCAGTTGCATTCGTTGAAGGATGAGAAGATGATAAGAATGTTAGTTGGTTAAAGTTTAGTTTTTTTACGTATTTGACGGTAGATGACAGGTTTAACTTGGTATAGGTGTTTCTTGAGTAGGAATGTTGAGGAGTGATCACTGAGGCTATCCGATAAGCAGCCTGCTTTATATGACTGGGGGCTCTTACTGACTAGTATCCAATCCAGGGTAGTGTGCTTGTTGGAGTTTTTATTTATCCTGGCTGGTAACTGGACTATTTGGGTGAAGGCATGAAGGTTTAGATGATGGGTTGGATAGTTGCCAGAGCAGGATTGCCAGTCAATATTGAAATCACCTAAAATGATAGTTTCTTGGGGGAGATGGTGGGTAGTCCAGCTGAGGAGGTTTTCTAGTGGAGAGATGTTTTGGCCAGGTGGAAAGTAGCATCCCATTATGTTGATGGTTTTATTTTGGTTTATTTTGAGGTTGGTATATATCACTTCTTCATTGCCTATTTGTGGAGCTGATGATTTTAAGATCTGGATATTTAGATGCTGTTTAAATATTATAGCTATACTGCCTCCTTTCTTGTTTAGCCGGTCTACTCTTAGTATGCTGTAACTGGTAGGGAGGATTTGCTCACTGGTAATGTGAGGTTTTAGCCAGGTTTCTGTCAGGATGACTAAATCTGGGGAGTAGAAGTCTATGGTGGCATGGAGTTCATAGACCTTGCTGGATATAGTAATATTTAGACTTAGTAGAATGAGGTCACTTGGCTTTCTATTGGCTGTGATTTGGGAGAAGTTGTGGTTTCTAGTTTGATTATGAGGAGTGGGGTTGGAGATGGCAGGATCAGGGTTGGGTGGATGTCTCCACTTAGGGCTAGTTTTGATATGCGTGAGGTTATTAGTTGTCTCAGTTTTTGAATGTGTTTGTTTATTAGGGAAACTTTATGATTGTGCTCTGTGGGCAATAGGTATGGTGAGAGGGTTACTATGTTAAGTTGTAGGGATGCTTTTTGTTTGAGTCATATAGTTGATAGATATGTGGGGAGTTTATAGTGGTGGTTCTTGAGTTGGTGGGAGGGGAGCTGAGTGAGGGCAAGACATGAGTGGTGGTGTGAGTAGTAGTACAGTGGTAGTGGTTGAGTGGGGGAATGATGGAGTTTTGGTAGGATGTAAGATATGCAGAGAGTGCATGCAGTGAATATAGGTATGGTATGCTTATACATATTAGCTGAGGAGGAGTGATAGTAGTGGGAAGATGGAGGAGGTAGTGTTGGGTCTAGTGCCGTGCTTGGCTGTTGGAAAGATGGGAGGGGTTTGCATGTGTAATAAAGGTAGGACCACTGGGTGTGGGAGGGTATTGGGGGCAGGGTGGGGAGCAAAGCTGGCAGAGACCCTGTTAGTTGCTCTTATGAGGGGGCTGGAAACAATCAGGTAACAGAGTAAACTGATATAAAAACATATGATAGTGAATGTGGAGACTCAGCTAGGTACCCTATATTTCCACGAACCATCAGTTAGCTGTGCCCCAATTCAAGCAGTTTTAGTAAGCTTTATGGCAGGGCTGAGCATAAAATGCTCAAAGTTAGTGCGTGATGACACAGATGTTATAGTGTGAGGAAGAGTATTCCATAATTTTGCTATGGAGTAGGAGAAGAAAGCTTTTCCAGCAGAGTTCCTGGTTCTAGTTACCTGTAATTGATTTTTGTTGCAGGAGCATAGTGGTCTGGTGGTATGATAGGGTTGGAGTAGATTTTGGAGGGAGGGGACTTTTAGAGGATGATTTAGTAGCTTGTGTGTGAGTGAGAGTTGGTACCATTGAAGGAGGTGAGGGAGTTCTAGCCAGCCTAGCTCAGTAAGTGAGGTGCAGTGGCGGCTACAGTGGTTTGCGCCAGTGGCAAACATTGCTATTTTGTTGTAACAAGCTTCACGTTTACATAACTCACTTTGCCTTAGGTTGGTAAATATTGGAGAGGTGTAGAGTAGGGTGGAGATAAGGGGCTGTTTGCAACTGAAATCTTGGCTGTTTTGGTGAAGAATTGCTTATTTCTGTATAAAGCTCCTAGTTTTTGTGTGTACTTTTTTATGGTTAATGTGATGTGGATGTTCAACTTGAGGTTATTGTCAATTTCAACTCCAAGTAGTTTGGTGTGGTCTGTTGGGGTGATAATGGTGTTGTCATTGGCTTTAATATTAAATTGGTGGGTGTTTAGATTGTGCTTGGTGGGTTGGAAGATGAGGAGTTTTGTTTGGATTAAGTATTAATTGTGCATCTGAAAGCCAAGTTTCAACTGAGGCAATGGCTTCCTGTGTGGTCTTTTGAAGTTCAGGTAAGAAGTGAGCTGAGCAGAGGATGGTGGAATCGTCTGCATACTGCATGAGAGTGACCTGTTTGGTAGCAGAGGCTAGATTATTAGTAAATATGGAGAAGAGTAAGGATCCTTGGGGAACACCTACTGAGAAAGGGAGATGGGGGATATATCATTATGCCAAACAACGGATTGATGGCGGTCAGTCAGGTAGCTCTGAAACCAGTTTTTGACAGATTGCGAGAAGGATAGAGTATTGAGGACAGTGATTAGCTGTTTATGAGAGATCATGTTGAATGCTTTAGATAGGTCTAGGAAAGTTGCAGAGGTGAAATAACCATTGTTTTTATGTGTGTTATATAGGAGGTTGTTAGTAAGGAGGTAGTTTAGAACTTGAGAATGGATGCATCTCTCAAGTATTTTTGATTGAGGAGACATAATTGCTATGTGCCGGTAGTTGGTGAATTCTGTTGAGGGCCCACCTTTGTGGAAGGGGATAATGTGGGATATTTTCCATTGTGAAGGAAAATAACTTTCAGATAAAGATCGGTTAATCAGGATTGCAATTGGGTAGACTAGGGCTTCAGCTGCAGTTTTAAGGTACTCAGCGAGGAGGTTGTCAGCTGCTAGTTTTGCGGACTTTAGTTTCGATAAGAATTTTTTTATGTTGAAGACAGGGATAGGAGAGAAAGCGAATGCAGTGGGCAGGTTACTAGTTGTAGTTGGAGGTGGTAGGGGAGAGGGATTGTGTTGTTTTGCTAGTGATAGAACGGTTGTGTGAAGTGAGTGTTGAAAGAGGTGTCAATGTTTTCAGAGGAGTTTGTCTTGTTTTGTGGAGGGGTTCCTACTTTTCCTGGATGGAGGATGGAGTTAATGGTTGACCAGAAGTGTTTAGGGTTATTTTGGGTAGAGTTCAGGGCAGACTGGAAATATAGGATTTTGTCCTGTTTTATTAATTTTTTTGACTTTGTTACGTAATTCACAGAATTTCTGTCTAACAAAGGGTTTTTTGTCTTGTACCAGTGATTCCAGGCTCTATCTCGGATTTTCATTTCTGATCTAGTGGCTTGTTGTAGGCATGGGTAGGACTGGGCTTTAACTCTAGTAAATCTCATGGGCACATGGGTGTTTAGGACTTTAAGGAAGGTGGTATTGAAAAATTTGACAGCGTCGTCAAGTCTGAGGTATTTTAGTGGAGTCCAGTTGCAGTTTTTTAGGGCTGAGATGAAGTTGTCAGGGTTAAAGTTTACTTTATTTTGTATTTGCTGATAGGTAATGGGTTTAGCCTGATATGTGTTTTTTGAGTAGGAAAGTTGGGGTTTGATCACTGAGGATATCCGGTAGGCAGCCAGCTGTGTATGATCGTGGGGAGCTTGCTGACTAGGGGGATGTGGGTGGCATATTCCCCCACTTGAGTGGGTTTGACACGCTGTAGTGTGTGTTCTCGTTGTTTGTTGGACAAGCACGTACTTACCATGTAACCTCAACTGGCAATGTGGTCATTCTGTAATATAGCGTTTCATTTTCAGGTAAGTGGTCTTTCATTTATTTGAAGTATACTCATATATATATATATATATATATATATATATATATATATATATGTATATCGGTTTACTATCTTAATGTCGACAACGTTTCCTCGAGTCACATTTATTACACATTCAAAATGCAGACAATTCGGTGTCGATATTGTTGACATTTCCACAACTTACCTTGACTTCCAGTGACTGTCTGCATTTGTTTTGCAAGGGGGCAAGCCCCCTTCACCCCCATGTGAGGGATACACCCCCACACCCACTGCTAGTTATATATTACAACTCCAAGATCACACTACAACAAAGAAAAGGGGAAAGTTAAAGGCTTTAAAAGTACACATTCCTTAATATAGAACCAAAATCCAAACAGACACATATTATTTGAAATCAAATATATGTGTACACATAAACCCTAATGTATGCATACACACACATATATTAAAAAAATATATGTGTATATTTATTTAAAACCAGGTACACATAAAGTGTAGACATACTTACATTAAACAAATTATTACGGAAGAAAGACAGTGAATTAAAGCTGCAATTCAGACATTACCAATGATCATTAAGTCCAGGTTTGTATAGAGCCCCTAACTTCACTATCTACATTCTTTCTTTTTATCTAAAAACTCATTCTTAGTTATGTCTGACATCCTATTACCTTTCACTACGTCAATTCCAACAAAAAGAAATTGTGCTGAAATATGTTCTAATTTGTGTTTGTAAAGTGCACTTCTTTGCCGTTTACCCACTCAGTTCGACAAGTGATCAAATATCTGATATCAAAAACTTCAGATGTGTTGATTGATGTGAATGACTTGGTCCTTGATACCACCTTACAATAAACACAATTCCCACAGGCATTACTGCTCCTGGGGGTATCATTATACAATTCCCACAGGCATTACTGCCCCTGGGGCTATCCTTATACTTATTACCTTTAGGCCAATCGATCTTCTTATACCATGAGAGTGACCCACCAATGTTCTTTCCACATCTATAGCTATAAGAACATCTAGTGTCTAAACATTGGTCAAAAAACAGGTCAGATTTAAGTATTTCCCAATATTTGGCAACAACTTCCCTGATTTTAAAAATGTTTGTGTCATAGTTTACAACAAATCTGAACTTTGAGCTAGTTGAAGCAGTTTGAGTAGTCCCATCATTCTGTGATATATCTGCATCCCTATTTTTTAATAAATCAGCTCTATCATACCTAAATGCCCTAGTTTGTTCCCTCATGATATTACTTTTCTGATAGACTCTTCCCATAAATCTGTTGTCAGTTTTATATCCCTCATCCTCACTGCAAATACGCCTCAATCTCTGAAATAGTGATTTCGGTATGTTAGCAATGATATGCTTATCACCTACAGGCTTCCAGAATGGCATTTCTGGTGAACGGTTTTCTATACAAACTGGTAATCATACAACCATCTGTTTTCTTACTTATCTTAATATCTATGAAATCAATACTATTTGTTTCAATTCTGTCAGTAAATGCCAGTCCAAACTTGTTGAAATTCAGATATTTAACAAACTCTGACCAAACTGTAATAGTTCCTGACCAAATACCTCAGGAGTCATCCAGGTAACAATGCCACATGGTCAGCTCTTTTTTGTAAGGATTCTTATCGCTATATATTAGTTGCCACTCCAAATACCCCATAAAGAGGTCAACGTAAACTGGTGCAAATGTAGTGCCCATGGTAGTTTCCTTCATTTGTAAATAACAGTCACCACAAAAATAAAACACATTATGGTACAAAACAAATTGTGCAAGGATAATCAAAAAATCAACATGTCTAGATGAATACATACCATACCCTTCAAACCAATGTTTTAGGGCCCGAATACCCCCACTGTGTGGGATGTTCGTGTATAAGTATTGAACATCTAGGGTACAAAGAAAATAATTAGACCTCACTTGCAAATCATTCATCAAACATAGAAAATCATTAGAGTATTTTAATCTAGCTCTTATCAAATGCCATAGTGGTTTTAACTGATGTTCCAAATATACTGACAAGGGTTCTGTTAGGGAACCTCTCCCTAACAGTATAGGTCTTCCTGGAGGGTTTATAACTGTTTTATGTATCTTTGGCAGGATATAAAATCTCTGAGGTTTGGGGTTATCCACTACAAGTTGTTTATATAGAGATTTTGATATATCTCCATAAGACATAACATTCAAAAGAAATGCATCTATTTTTCTTTTGAAATCCACAGTAGGATCAAGTGGCAGTTTATAATAAAACCTGCCATCATTCAATTTTCTCAATGCTTCCCCCACATAATCAGTTCTTGCCTATATCACTATTGCATGCTCCTTGTCTGCCTTAACTATCACTATGCTTTTATTGTTTTTCAATTGTGTTAAAGCACTTCTTTCTAGCTTAGTTAGATTGTCACCGAAATCTCTGAAAATCACATTCTGGTTTATATACAAAACATGCAATACCATATCTTCAAGTAGTTCCACCCTAGGGTGATAGGGCAGCTGAAAAGTAGATTTCCTAAAGTGGGAAACATCCGTAGGAACATTGCTGACATCAGTTCTGGTGTTAAAGAAATACTTCAACTTTAATTTTTTACAAAATTGCTTAACATCTAAGCATACATCAAACTCAGAAATAAAGCATGATGGTACATAGCTAAATCCTTTATTTAGTACACTCTTTTCTTGTGAAGTTAACTCATAATCAGTAAGTCAAACAGTCCAAAATGCTAGCGAAGATAACCAGGCCCTCTGTCAATTCAATGTAATATAAAATTTATTTGAACAGTCACAAACGTTGGTGAGCACATTCGCTTAATAGCTTCATCAGACCTTAATACAATTCAACATACATAATCCTATTTAAATAAATTCAAACTTCCTATGTACAATTATAGACAAGATTCTATCTAAGCAATTAAGTTAAAGGTGTAAAGCACAAAGAAATGTAGAGGGAAATAAAAAAAACGCTTTTTAGGCTAAAACAGTATAAACATAATTCATATATACATCCAGGGACATCGGGAGGCATACACACTGTACTGATTTCAGTACAACTTCTGTAGAAGAGGGGGTAGCATTTTTAACTAAAAAAAAAAAAAACAGTGTTGGCTCCTTTAAGGATGCTTGCTGGGTGTTGTGGTGAAGGCGAACGGGAGCTGACGTCATGTCCGGCTGGCTGGGAGTGGGAAATTAGCTTGAATGGAGCAATCGTGAACAGATAGGAGTGCGAAAGTATGGAGCAATCAGGTGAACAGATTATCAGGTAAGGAGAGTGTGTGTGTGTGAGTGTGTGTGTGTGTGTGTGTGTGTGTGTGTGTGTGTGTGTGTGTGTGTGTGTTTGTGAAACGGATCGGGAAATTATGGAGGTGTGTGTGTGTGTGAGTGTGTGTGTGTGTGTGTGTGTGTGTGTGTGTGTGTGTGTGTGTGTGTGTGTGAGACAGAGAGCGAGTGAGAGAAAGAAGCTTGTGATGTGCTTAGCCAGCTTTCAAAACTATTTTCAAAAGTTATGCATCCAGGCCTTTCATGGCAAAAAAAATAGTCTAAGGTCTCAGCAAGTTTTTTTTTAATATGTAGATGTATTATATTTGACACATAGATACATTTTTTAGAATATTCAGGAGTAGAATATTACCCAAACGTTTTCCCTCACTAAGAAAGTGAGATGTATTATCTGGGCATGCAAGATGTGTTAGTTAAAAGGCTTTTGCAGGAGTCATTCATGAAAAAGAATTCACTGAATCCTCTTCTTTGAATCTTTTGATTACTAAATACTCTTTCACTTGGAAATGTCTCATCTCTCTCTGTGTCAAAAGAGGGGGTGAACGCCCACACCCTCTGTGATGAACTATAACAAAATATTACTACAAAATCTGATTGAAAGTTATACTTAAGTAGGGTGTTTTTGATTGTCTAGAACTTATAGTCATAGATCTGGAGTATCTCATTTTGTTAAATCTCAAAGTTTACTCTTCTTTGTAAAGCCAATAACATTGTCACCTCTTACAGTTTTGCCTTTGCTTCATTCATTTGATGAGGAACAACCAGCTTCATTATTGGTGTCTGTGACTGATGTGGGGATATGGGGTCTATCATGACTTACAGAGGATTATAATCAGGTGTCCAATCATACCCAGATTATCGTGAGCTCAAAATGTGGATGTTAAGAAATTCACCAAGAGACAAAACCTCAAGCGGTAAATATTGTCATCCACATGGAGAACACATAGAGCTAATTATGTCCAGATATCCGGAAATAATTATTTTGTTTAAACTACTTTTAAAGCCTTTGAAAGCAGGTAAAGCACTTAGAACTGTCAGATAGCAAGCAGAAGCAGAGTTTCCCTCTTTAGAGCTAACAACATTAAAAGTTTAACACTTCATTCTAACATACTTACTGCATAAAGGCCATTTTACCTTTTGCTACTGATGTTTGGCAGCTGGAAATGTCCACTCTTAGTCCCTAGCATGCGACCTAAGTGCTTAGGTATCCTTAACAAACATTTGTTAAGTATCTAAGGCTTGTTAAGATTGGATGTCATACTAGGGATGTCATTAACAAGCTTATCTTTTTTCCAGTTTTGGAGCAAAATTGTCATACTTTGTGCACTACATATTCGTTGATCAATGGTTGAAGTTCATAAAAATACCTAACAAAGCATTCTGCCACCACAGAAATCAATATAAAAACAACAACAAAATCAATGATCATCTAGAGGTGAAAAGACCTATGCTTTTGACACAAATGTAACACTATAACAGTGATAGGATAAGAACATGCAGCAAGTCAGGGACAGAAAACAGATTCATGTTTTCACAGCTTTTAATGAGTATCAAAAGCTTAATGGAAAATCACCTGTGTGCTTCTTTCTACTTCAAACTATCCAAGAATAAACTTTCTAGGCCATTCCAGAAGTATATTAGGGTGGCATATGGACACTGAGAAAGGGTTACACTGCTGAACATAGTAGCCATGCAACTATAGATTTTGCTGTCTGATCTTTGTTATTCACTAGAGGCATCACACAGCGATCAGGCAGTGCAAAATGAGAAAGCTAATAAGGGATTCCTTAACAAAGGGTTGAGGCACTGGACACCATTCAAATAATGTACCATTTGTGAATGGTGTCATTTGATGAAATGGGCTCAGTGTGAACGAAATCACAATTCATTCACGGTGTAGTGACTGAAGAATTAAAAATGTTAAGTTTGTTGGTGCAGGGCAAACCCCCTACATAAAGTATAAAAGTGGTTTTCTCACCACCAGAAAAATATTTAAATTGTGTGTGTGTGTAAATGCCCCCCCTAATGTACCATTTGTGAATGGTGTCATTTGATGAAATGGGCTCAGTGTGAATGAAATCACAATTCATTCACAGTGTAGTGACTGAAGAATTAAAAATGTTAAATTTGGAGGTGCAAGGCAAACCCCCTACATAAAGTATAAAAGTGGTTTTCTCACCACCAAAAAAATACTTAAATTGTGTGTGTGTGTGTGTGTAAATGCCCCCCTAATGTACCATCTGTGAATGGTGTCATTTAATAAAATGGGCTCAGTGTGAACAAAATCACAATTCATTCACAGTGTACTGACTGAAGAATTAAAAATGTTAAGTTTGGAGGTGCAGGACAAACCCCCTACATAAAGTATAAAAGTGGTTTTCTCACCACCAGAAAAATACTTAAATTGTGTGTGTGTGTAATGTTAAGTTTGGAGGTGCAGGGCAAGCCTCCTACATAAAGTATAAAAGTGGTTTTCTCACCACCAGAAAAATACTTAAATTGTGTGTGTGTGTAAACAGAAAACTACTTAAATTGTGTGTGTGTGTGTGTAAATGCCCCCCCCCATATAATACAACAGGTGTTTTGGCTCAAACCCTGTACCTTTGCTTCAGGGTAAGAAGAGCCTAAAGTCCCTAACCACCACCATTTCTGAACTTTGTTCAGAAAACAGTTGTGAGCTATGGTGAGAACTGAAGTTGTATTCCCCAGCTGTGGTGAGAAGTGAGAACTGAAGTTGTATTCCCCCATTATTGTTTTTGTTTGTCCAGTTTTTTTGTGCTAAGGTGTGAAGTGAGAACTGAATTTGTATGCCCTCATTATTGGCTTTGTTTGTCCAGGTTTTTTGTGCTAAGAGGTTGAGAGCTATCTAATAGCCATTAAGTTTCAGTGTGCTGATTTAGCATAGTGGCATGTTGCACTGACTGTAGTGCATATGGTTCTGGGTTTAAGACATGCATGGTGGTAACACTGCATTTTATTTTAGCAACTTTCCAAAATTATACAAGCAATGTTTAAAATGTGTCCCTAGTTTTTGGGCTTTTGCCCCCCCCCCCCCCCCAATAAATGTTGGCTTTTTCCAGATTTCTTGTGCTGCGAAGTTCAAATATAGCTGAGTGTCGAGTACATTTTACAAGGAGCTGAGAGCTGCAGGGGAACTAAAGTTTAGTGCTGCTTATGCTAAATCTGCTTATATTGTTAATAGCACAACAGGTAGTGTACTTACTTTTGATGCAGAAGGCTGTGGGTTCTCCTCCCACAGTAGGTAGTTGCATTGCTAATACTGTACTGTGTTGTAAAGGGGGGTGGATGCTGTAGTCCTTTTTGGCAAAGATATCTAGTAGTAACTATGAACCTGTAATCAGTTTGCCATCCATTCCCTATTGCAATATTGCTAGCGTATCACCTTTTTTAATGCAACATAGGCAATTTATTCCTCAAGGGCAACAGGCACTTTATTTGTAGATGAAACAATGAAATATAAAGTTGTTTTCTAGCAGCAACCTCTTCATTAGTTACAGATTTCTTTAATGTGGAATTGTGTAGATGGCTTTTACTAGTTCAGAGATTGTGCATATTTACTGATACTGGTGGACTGTAGAAGTTTGAGTAGACTTTTATGATGGAAATGTTCTGAATTGGGTGGTTTTGTCATTATTGGTGCATGCATTTTGTTTCATTGTTTACTGGAAAAATGTTCAATAAATTTAAAATGCTCTCTAACAACTATACTGTATTGTACAAGGAATATAATTCAATACAATCAGGAACGTGTATCAAAGAGCACGTGTATGTTCCATATGCAAGGGGCCTATGATTTGAAAACAGCACAATGTTAATCTTTATCTGCCACTGGCAAAATGCATTTTCTTTGAATGCGGGTTTCAATGTTGTTTCAATGAATGTGAGTTTCAAGGGCAGAGAAGTTTTAATGCTAAGTCTAGTTTCATTGTGAGACTGCATTGCTTTGTTTAGCAGATATTTATTGGTGTTCGTGCTGTAAAATGCAAAATAAAACTTTTCTGGCAAATCATTTAGGAATGAAGTCATTAAATAATGACAGACATTAAGTTTCAGACGTCATAGCCTTCAGAAAAATGCATGCTAAAGCAAGACCTGTTATTCTATCAACTGTCTTAAGTTTATACAGGATAAATTTTTAGTACTGTTTGTATGTTCCCCCAATATATTTGGCCTTGTCTAAATTTCCTGCATTAAGAGGTTGAGAGGTACATGCAAATAAATCACTTTATAGAATTAGGAATATCCAAACTTCTCAACTGTCCCCAATTTTGACTCAAAATGTTGCTCTCCCCTTAATAATCCCTCCGCAAAATAGCAATTTTGGAAGAAAATGTGGAGGGTTTACAATTATAAATAACTGTAATGATCAGAGTTATACATTACTTTTATTTCAGAAATGCATGTAGATTCTCTAATTTTGTCAGCTGCTCAAGTTAACAGTGGTCATATTAAAATGCTGTCCCTTCTTTGACAGGTTCCCAGCTGTATTGTCTGGCAATTTTATATTTTTGCATCACATTTTTGGTCTGTTTTTCATAAAATTGCGGTTTTCTGGCAAATTAGTGGCAAATCATTAAAGACTGAAGTTAGAAAATAATGGCAGACATTTGAGTTTCAGATTTCTTACCTTTCAGAAAAATTTGTACTATGCAAGACCTACTACTATTCTATTATCTTTCTAAATTTATAAGAGCAATATTTAAAAAAATGTCTATTTTTGGGTCTTTGCCTCAGTTTTATTTATGGGTTTGTTGCTCTAAGAGGTTGAGAGGTGTGTGTGTGTGTGTGTGTGTGTGTGTGTGTGTGTGTGTGTGTGTGTGTGTGTGTGTGTGTGTATGTGTGTGTGTGTGTGTGTGGTAGATAGGTAGCATACCTCTCAACTGTCCAAATTTTGCAGAATGTCCAGATTTTTGCCCCATATTTTTTGTCTGTTCCTCATAAATTTTGTGATTTTCTAGAAAATCATTGAAGGCTGAAGTTGCTAAATAATGACAGACATTTGAGTTTCAGACTTCATGTCCTTTAAAAAAATTCATACTAGCACAAATCCTGTTATTCTAGCAACTTTCTCATACTAGCACAAATCCTGTTATTCTAGCAACTTTCTAAGTTCACGAGAGCATTATTTAATATCTGTCCCTGTTTATTTTAGGTTTTGTCCATATTTCTTGCACTAAGAGGTAGGTGGGGGTGCGTGTGTGAATGAAACACCCTAGTTAGGGGTAGCAGGTGGTTAGTAATTTACTCAAGCTCCAAACCTGTACCTTAGTTACAGAAAACAAAAGCATGAATCCTCTACCTCAACTACCATGCTGCATTTTTCAAAGAACTGACTTTCAGGTTCATTTTCAATTCAACGAACAGAGTTTGAGTGAATTTATATTATATTACTGAAGAGGCATTACAGCAAATGCCTCTTCATCGATACTAAAAGAGCGAATCGTGAACTACGAGAATGTCCGTAGCTTGGCTGGGGAGGGGGGTAGCAATTTGAGAGCTGTGTGTTCAAATTCGAAAATCCTAGCTACACCCCTGTATACATCTAATATGAATTCATACATACAATATAAACATATGATTAAAAAAGATTCATAACTGCATCTAATATAAATTGATACATTTTTTTAAAATATGTATGTACATACGTACTATAAAAACTAATTTGTTAATTCTCCCACCCTTTAAAAGAGGTTTTATAGAGGCTCTTTCATTGAGCCTTCTCCCTATGTCTGCTCTCATAGCAATAATCCAATTAACCTCCCCACTTTCTGTGAAATTACGAATATCATCCTCTCTAATACTGGGTTTTATAATATCTATCACCCTAAAAGTAAAACTATGCCCTTCTCCTGTACTCATGACGTGTGTGGACAGTGCATTACATTCAGATTTAATCCAAATGTTATAAAGATGTTCTCTTATTCTGTCTTTAAAGACACAATCTGTCTATCCTATATAAAATGAATGACAGAGTTTACACCCCGATAAATATACTACATGGGGTGTAAGACATGTTGCTGATGACTTAAAAACAATTTTTTTATGTGTATCTGGGTGTATGAAGGTACTACTAGTGTTTATATATGGGCAGTAATTACATCTCCCACAGGGTTGCGTTGATGTATTCACATCTCCTATATCTCTCCTACTACTATTGTAACAAAGTAGCCTGTTCAAGTTCTTCTTGTTTTTGTAGAAGAACCTGGGTCTATCCCCTATTATTTAATTTATATCTGAATTAACTGTTAAAATGGACCAGTTCTTATTAAAGATATCTATAAGTTGTTTGTTATCACTGGTATAAAAAAGTGAAATCTTTAGAGAGCTATTAATAAGACTAGGTGTCTTTACTGGTTCAACCACTCCTGTTGGTCCAAAATATGGTTGTGCCCTACTTTTCCTCAAATCACTAATTGGTGTTAAATTCTCATTAATCTCACATTGCTAGTATCCTCTATTCATAAGTCTGTCTTCTAGATTATTAATTTCCATCAGAAAACCTTCCTCTGTAGGGTTGAGTCTGGAGGCTCTAACTCCTTGACCCTAGTTAAATTTTTAAAAACATACCCCGGATGCATACTAGTTCTGGCCAAAAGTGAATTTCTGTAACATGCTTTTCTAAAAAATCCTGCATTTATCAGGCCATCAGATAATTTTTCAACTAACACATCTAAGTATACTAGCCTCATGTCCAAAGATGTCATAGTAAATTTCAGGAAACTAGTGAGATTATTAATTTTATCAATGAAGTCCAATAGTTGTTCTTGGCTTCCTATCCACAAAAGAAAAATATCATCCACAAAACGATGATAAAAAGGTACACATTATATGAATACCTTTAGTGGAAACAAAGAAATAGAAATTATGTTAGAATTGATAAGGTCAGAAATGTTTTACAGCAATATGGTGTCTCTTTTGATGGAATTGTTGGACATTATTTTGAGTTACAACTTCTTTAGTTTTAACAACCAATTCTTTAGACAAACTAATGGAGTAGCTATGGGGGCAGCAATGGCCTCTATTTACGCAAATTTATTTATGAATGGGTGGGAAACCACCCATATTCTTGATAATGTTCACATGGACAAAATAGTGACCATGTTTTGTTTTACTGATGACCTGGTTTTGGTCTGGAGAGGGACAGATACTACTCTTGAAAGTTTTATAACTTATATAAATAATGTATGTAGTTATTTGAAATTTACTGACCAGTACAACTT